>NC_092720.1:226480791-226485791 GCF_047496885.1 Scyliorhinus torazame
GTAGCTTAAAATTGCATCCTTTAATCTAATTTTTAGGGTTAGGGTTAGGGTTATGGGGATAGTAAAAAGAGTCAAAAAATTAGGGTTAGTGTTCGGGGTTTGTGAAAAGTGTCCAAAAGTTAGGGCTAGTGTTAGGGTTAGGATTAGGGTTAGGTTTAGGGTTAGGGGTTTTTAAAATGTGTCAAAAAATTCTTGCGGTGCTTGATGAAGGAGGGATGCCTTGCTGCCGCTAGGCGGCGAGCCAATAGGCTCGCAACATCTGCGCACGAAGTAAAAAGTGTCCAAAAGATAGGGCTAGTGTTAGGATTAGGGCTAGTGTTAGGGTTAGTGTTAGGGGTTTGTAAAAAGTGTCAAAAAATTCTTGCGGCGCTTGACGAAAGAGAGTCGACTTGCTGCCGCTAGGCGGCGAGCCCATAGCCTCGCAACATCTGCGCACGAGGTGCGCGCTGCAAAATAGTTGCACATTTTAAGAGGCAATAATTAGCTTAAAATTGCATCCTTTAATCTAATTTTTAGGGTTAGGGTTAGGGGATAGTAACAAGTGTCAAAAAATTAGGGTTAGGGGTTTGTAAAAAGTGTCCAAAAGTTAGGGCTAGTGTTAGGGTTGGGGTTTGTAAAAAGTGTCAAAAAATTCTTGCGACGCTTGACGAAAGAGAGTCGACTTGCTGCCGCTAGGCGGCGAGCCCATAGGCTCGCAACATCTGCGCACGAAGTAAAAAGTGTCCAAAAGATAGGGCTAGTGTTAGGGTTAGGGCTAGTGTTAGGGTTAGTGTTAGGGGTTTGTAAAAAGTGTCAAAAAATTCTTGCGTCGCTTGACGAAAGAGAGTCGACTTGCTGCCGCTAGGCGGCGAGTCCATAGGCTCGCAACATCTGCGCACGAAGTAAAAGGTGTCCAAAAGATAGGGCTAGTGTTAGGGTTAGTGTTAGGGTTAGGTTTAGGGTTAGGGGTTTGTAAAAAGTGTCAAAAAATTCTTGCGGCGCTTGACGAAAACGAGTCGACTTGCTGCCGCTAGGCGGCGAGCCCATAGGCTCGCAACATCTGCGCACAAAGTGTGCGCCGCAAAATATTTGCACATTTTAGAATGCAATAAGTAGCTTAAAATTGCATCCTTTAATCAAATTTTTAGGGTTAGGGTTAGGGTTATGGGGATAGTAAAAAGAGTCAAAAAATTAGGGTTAGTGTTCGGGGTTTGTGAAAAGTGTCCAAAAGTTAGGGCTAGTGTTAGGGTTAGGATTAGGGTTAGGTTTAGGGTTAGGGGTTTTTAAAATGTGTCAAAAAATTCTTGCGGTGCTTGATGAAGGAGGGATGCCTTGCTGCCGCTAGGCGGCGAGCCCATAGGCTCGCAACATCTGCGCACGAAGTAAAAAGTGTCCAAAAGATAGGGCTAGTGTTAGGATTAGGGCTAGTGTTAGGGTTAGTGTTAGGGGTTTGTAAAAAGTGTCAAAAAATTCTTGCGGCGCTTGACGAAAGAGAGTCGACTTGCTGCCGCTAGGCGGCGAGCCCATAGCCTCGCAACATCTGCGCACGAGGTGCGCGCTGCAAAATAGTTGCACATTTTAAGAGGCAATAAGTAGCTTAAAATTGCATCCTTTAATCTAATTTTTAGGGTTAGGGTTAGGGGATAGTAACAAGTGTCAAAAAATTAGGGTTAGGGGTTTGTAAAAAGTGTCCAAAAGTTAGGGCTAGTGTTAGGGTTGGGGTTTGTAAAAAGTGTCAAAAAATTCTTGCGACGCTTGACGAAAGAGAGTCGACTTGCTGCCGCTAGGCGGCGAGCCCATAGGCTCGCAACATCTGCGCACGAAGTAAAAAGTGTCCAAAAGATAGGGCTAGTGTTAGGGTTAGGGCTAGTGTTAGGGTTAGTGTTAGGGGTTTGTAAAAAGTGTCAAAAAATTCTTGCGTCGCTTGACGAAAGAGAGTCGACTTGCTGCCGCTAGGCGGCGAGTCCATAGGCTCGCAACATCTGCGCACGAAGTAAAAGGTGTCCAAAAGATAGGGCTAGTGTTAGGGTTAGTGTTAGGGTTAGGTTTAGGGTTAGGGGTTTGTAAAAAGTGTCAAAAAATTCTTGCGGCGCTTGACGAAAACGAGTCGACTTGCTGCCGCTAGGCGGCGAGCCCATAGGCTCGCAACATCTGCGCACAAAGTGTGCGCCGCAAAATATTTGCACATTTTAGAATGCAATAAGTAGCTTAAAATTGCATCCTTTAATCTAATTTTTAGGGTTAGGGTTAGGGTTATGGGGATAGTAAAAAGAGTCAAAAAATTAGGGTTAGTGTTCGGGGTTTGTGAAAAGTGTCCAAAAGTTAGGGCTAGTGTTAGGGTTAGGATTAGGGTTAGGTTTAGGGTTAGGGGTTTTTAAAATGTGTCAAAAAATTCTTGCGGTGCTTGATGAAGGAGGGATGCCTTGCTGCCGCTAGGCGGCGAGCCCATAGGCTCGCAACATCTGCGCACGAAGTAAAAAGTGTCCAAAAGATAGGGCTAGTGTTAGGATTAGGGCTAGTGTTAGGGTTAGTGTTAGGGGTTTGTAAAAAGTGTCAAAAAATTCTTGCGGCGCTTGACGAAAGAGAGTCGACTTGCTGCCGCTAGGCGGCGAGCCCATAGCCTCGCAACATCTGCGCACGAGGTGCGCGCTGCAAAATAGTTGCACATTTTAAGAGGCAATAAGTAGCTTAAAATTGCATCCTTTAATCTAATTTTTAGGGTTAGGGTTAGGGGATAGTAACAAGTGTCAAAAAATTAGGGTTAGGGGTTTGTAAAAAGTGTCCAAAAGTTAGGGCTAGTGTTAGGGTTGGGGTTTGTAAAAAGTGTCAAAAAATTCTTGCGACGCTTGACGAAAGAGAGTCGACTTGCTGCCGCTAGGCGGCGAGCCCATAGGCTCGCAACATCTGCGCACGAAGTAAAAAGTGTCCAAAAGATAGGGCTAGTGTTAGGGTTAGGGCTAGTGTTAGGGTTAGTGTTAGGGGTTTGTAAAAAGTGTCAAAAAATTCTTGCGTCGCTTGACGAAAGAGAGTCGACTTGCTGCCGCTAGGCGGCGAGTCCATAGGCTCGCAACATCTGCGCACGAAGTAAAAGGTGTCCAAAAGATAGGGCTAGTGTTAGGGTTAGTGTTAGGGTTAGGTTTAGGGTTAGGGGTTTGTAAAAAGTGTCAAAAAATTCTTGCGGCGCTTGACGAAAACGAGTCGACTTGCTGCCGCTAGGCGGCGAGCCCATAGGCTCGCAACATCTGCGCACAAAGTGTGCGCCGCAAAATATTTGCACATTTTAGAATGCAATAAGTAGCTTAAAATTGCATCCTTTAATCAAATTTTTAGGGTTAGGGTTAGGGTTATGGGGATAGTAAAAAGAGTCAAAAAATTAGGGTTAGTGTTCGGGGTTTGTGAAAAGTGTCCAAAAGTTAGGGCTAGTGTTAGGGTTAGGATTAGGGTTAGGTTTAGGGTTAGGGGTTTTTAAAATGTGTCAAAAAATTCTTGCGGTGCTTGATGAAGGAGGGATGCCTTGCTGCCGCTAGGCGGCGAGCCCATAGGCTCGCAACATCTGCGCACGAAGTAAAAAGTGTCCAAAAGATAGGGCTAGTGTTAGGATTAGGGCTAGTGTTAGGGTTAGTGTTAGGGGTTTGTAAAAAGTGTCAAAAAATTCTTGCGGCGCTTGACGAAAGAGAGTCGACTTGCTGCCGCTAGGCGGCGAGCCCATAGCCTCGCAACATCTGCGCACGAGGTGCGCGCTGCAAAATAGTTGCACATTTTAAGAGGCAATAAGTAGCTTAAAATTGCATCCTTTAATCTAATTTTTAGGGTTAGGGTTAGGGGATAGTAACAAGTGTCAAAAAATTAGGGTTAGGGGTTTGTAAAAAGTGTCCAAAAGTTAGGGCTAGTGTTAGGGTTGGGGTTTGTAAAAAGTGTCAAAAAATTCTTGCGACGCTTGACGAAAGAGAGTCGACTTGCTGCCGCTAGGCGGCGAGCCCATAGGTTCGCAACATCTGCGCACGAAGTAAAAAGTGTCCAAAAGATAGGGCTAGTGTTAGGGTTAGGGCTAGTGTTAGGGTTAGTGTTAGGGGTTTGTAAAAAGTGTCAAAAAATTCTTGCGTCGCTTGACGAAAGAGAGTCGACTTGCTGCCGCTAGGCGGCGAGTCCATAGGCTCGCAACATCTGCGCACGAAGTAAAAGGTGTCCAAAAGATAGGGCTAGTGTTAGGGTTAGTGTTAGGGTTAGGTTTAGGGTTAGGGGTTTGTAAAAAGTGTCAAAAAATTCTTGCGGCGCTTGACGAAAACGAGTCGACTTGCTGCCGCTAGGCGGCGAGCCCATAGGCTCGCAACATCTGCGCACAAAGTGTGCGCCGCAAAATATTTGCACATTTTAGAATGCAATAAGTAGCTTAAAATTGCATCCTTTAATCTAATTTTTAGGGTTAGGGTTAGGGTTATGGGGATAGTAAAAAGAGTCAAAAAATTAGGGTTAGTGTTCGGGGTTTGTGAAAAGTGTCCAAAAGTTAGGGCTAGTGTTAGGGTTAGGATTAGGGTTAGGTTTAGGGTTAGGGGTTTTTAAAATGTGTCAAAAAATTCTTGCGGTGCTTGATGAAGGAGGGATGCCTTGCTGCCGCTAGGCGGCGAGCCCATAGGCTCGCAACATCTGCGCACGAAGTAAAAAGTGTCCAAAAGATAGGGCTAGTGTTAGGATTAGGGCTAGTGTTAGGGTTAGTGTTAGGGGTTTGTAAAAAGTGTCAAAAAATTCTTGCGGCGCTTGACGAAAGAGAGTCGACTTGCTGCCGCTAGGCGGCGAGCCCATAGCCTCGCAACATCTGCGCACGAGGTGCGCGCTGCAAAATAGTTGCACATTTTAAGAGGCAATAAGTAGCTTAAAATTGCATCCTTTAATCTAATTTTTAGGGTTAGGGTTAGGGGATAGTAACAAGTGTCAAAAAATTAGGGTTAGGGGTTTGTAAAAAGTGTCCAAAAGTTAGGGCTAGTGTTAGGGTTGGGGTTTGTAAAAAGTGTCAAAAAATTCTT
>NC_092720.1:226488291-226498291 GCF_047496885.1 Scyliorhinus torazame
TAGGGGTTTGTAAAAAGAGTCAAAAAATTCTTGCGGCGCTTGACGAAAGGGAGTCGACTTGCTTCCGCTAGGCGGCGAGCCCATAGCCTCGCAACATCTGCGCACGAGGTGCGCGCTGCAAAATATTTGCACATTTTAGGAGGCAATAAGTAGCTTAGAATTGCATCCTTTAATCTAATTTTTAGGGTTAGGGTTAGGGGATAGTAAAAAGTGTCAAAAAATTAGGGTTAGGGGTTTGTAAAAAGTGTCCAAAAGTTAGGGCTAGTGTTAGGGTTGGGGTTTGTAAAAAGTGTCAGAAAATTCTTGCGACGCTTGACGAAAGAGAGTCGACTTGCTGCCGCTAGGCGGCGAGCCCATAGGCTCGCAACATCTGCGCACGAAGTAAAAAGTGTCCAAAAGATAGGGCTAGTGTTAGGGTTAGGGCTAGTGTTAGGGTTAGTGTTAGGGGTTTGTAAAAAGTGTCAAAAAATTCTTGCGGCGCTTGACGAAAGAGAGTCGACTTGCTGCCGCTAGGCGGCGAGTCCATAGGCTCGCAACATCTGCGCACGAAGTAAAAGGTGTCCAAAAGATAGGGCTAGTGTTAGGGTTAGTGTTAGGGTTAGGTTTAGGGTTAGGGGTTTGTAAAAAGTGTCAAAAAATTCTTGCGGCGCTTGACGAAAACGAGTCGACTTGCTGCCGCTAGGCGGCGAGCCCATAGGCTCGCAACATCTGCGCACAAAGTGTGCGCCGCAAAATATTTGCACATTTTAGAACGCAATAAGTAGCTTAAAATTGCATCCTTTAATCTAATTTTTAGGGTTCGGGTTAGGGTTATGGGGATAGTAAAAAGTGTCAAAAAATTAGGGTTAGTGTTAGGGGTTTGTGAAAAGTGTCCAAAAGTTAGGGCTAGTGTTAGGGTTAGGGTTAGGTTTAGGGTTAGGGGTTTTTAAAATGTGTCAAAAAATTCTTGCGGTGCTTGATGAAGGAGGGATGCCTTGCTGCCGCTAGGCGGTGAGCCCATAGGCTCGCAACATCTGCGCACGAAGTGCACGCCGCAAAATATTTGTACATTTTAGGAGGCAATAAGTTGGGTTATGGTTAGGGTTAGGGGCTTGTAACAAGTGTCAAAGTATATTTTTTTATTTTTGTTGATTTTTAAAAAAAAATATTTTTTAAATTTTAAAATTTTTGTATAATATTTTTAAAAATTAAAAAAAAAAAATTTTAGGATCTTTACTCACAGAGGGTTGGTATTGTGGTTTGTAACAAGTGTTAGAATTTGTAACAAGTATTAGGGTTGGGGTTTGCGTTAGGATTACGGGTAGGGGATTGTGTTAGGGTTAGGGGTTTGCAAAATGTGTCAAAACATATTTATTTATTTTTGTTGATTTAAAAAATATATTTTTTTTTAATTTATAAAATTTTTGTAAATTTTTTTTTTTAATTTTACATTTTTTTAGGTTCTTTACTCACAGAAGGTTGGTATTGGTTGTCTGTAACAAGTGTCAAAAAATTAGGGTTAGGGGTTTGTAAAAAGTGTCCAAAAGTTAGGGCTAGTGTTAGGGTTAGGGCTTTGTAAAAAGTGTCAAAAAATTCTTGCATCGCTTGACGAATGTGAGTCGACTTGCTGCCGCTAGGCGGCGAGCCCATAGGCTCGCAACATCTGCGCACGAAGTAAAAAGTGTCCAAAAGATAGGGCTAGTGTTAGGATTAGGGCTAGTGTTAGGGTTAGTGTTAGGGGTTTGTAAAAAGTGTCAAAAAATTCTTGCGGCGCTTGATGAAAGAGAGTCGACTTGCTGCCGCTAGGCGGCGAGCCCATAGCCTCGCGACATCTGCGCACGAGGTGTGCGCTGCAAAATAGTTGCACATTTTAAGAGGCAATAAGTAGCTTAAAATTGCATCCTTTAATCTAATTTTTAGGGTTATGGTTAGGGGATAGTAACAAGTGTCAAACAATTAGGGTTAGGGGTTTGTAAAAAGTGTCCAAAAGTTAGGGCTAGTGTTAGGGTTGGGGTTTGTAAAAAGTGTCAAAAAATTCTTGCGACGCTTGACGAAAGAGAGTCGACTTGCAGCCGCTAGGCGGCGAGCCCATAGGCTCGCAACATCTGCGCACGAAGTAAAAAGTGTCCAAAAGATAGGGCTAGTGTTAGGGTTAGGGCTAGTGTTAGGGTTAGTGTTAGGGGTTTGTAAAAAGTGTCAAAAAATTCTTGCGGCGCTTGACGAAAGAGAGTCGACTTGCTGCCGCTAGGCGGCGAGTCCATAGGCTCGCAACATCTGCGCACGAAGTAAAAGGTGTCCAAAAGATAGGGCTAGTGTTAGGGTTAGTGTTAGGGTTAGGTTTAGGGTTAGGGGTTTGTAAAAAGTGTCAAAGAATTCTTGCGGCGCTTGACGAAAACGAGTCGACTTGCTGCCGCTAGGCGGCGAGCCCATAGGCTCGCAACATCTGCGCACAAAGTGTGCGCCGCAAAATATTTGCACATTTTAGAAGGCAATAAGTAGCTTAAAATTGCATCCTTTAATCTAATTTTTAGGGTTAGGGTTAGGGTTATGGGGATAGTAAAAAGAGTCAAAAAATTAGGGTTAGTGTTCGGGGTTTGTGAAAAGTGTCCAAAAGTTAGGGCTAGTGTTAGGGTTAGGGTTAGGGTTAGGTTTAGGGTTAGGGGTTTTTAAAATGTGTCAAAAAATTCTTGCGGTGCTTGATGAAGGAGGGATGCCTTGCTGCCGCTAGGCGGTGAGCCCATAGGCTCGCAACATCTGCGCACGAGTTGCACGCCGCAAAATATTTGTACATTTTAGGAGGCAATAAGTTGGGTTATGGTTAGGGTTAGGGGCTTGTAAAAAGTGTCAAAGTATTTTTTTTTTTTTTTTGTTTATTTTTAAAAAAAAATATTTTTTAATTTTTAAAATTTTAGTATAATATTTTTAAAAATTAAAAAAAAAATTTTTTAGGATCTTTACTCACAGAGGGTTGGTATTGTGGTTTGTAACAAGTGTTAGAATTTGTAACAAGTATTAGGGTTGGGGTTTGCGTTAGGATTACGGGTAGGGGATTGTGTTAGGGTTAGGGGTTTGCAAAATGTGTCAAAACATATTTATTTATTTTTGATGATTTAAAAAATATATATATTTTTAATTTATAAAATTTTTGTAAATTTTTTTTTTTAATTTTACATTTTTTTAGGTTCTTTACTCACAGAAGGTTGGTATTGGTGGTCTGTAACAAGTGTCAAAAAATTAGGGTTAGGGGTTTGTAAAAAGTGTCCAAAAGTTAGGGCTAGTGTTAGGGTTAGGGTTAGGTTTAGGGTTAGGGGTTTGTAAAAAGTGTCAAAAAATTCTTGCATCGCTTGACGAATGTGAGTCGACTTGCTGCCGCTAGGCGGCGAGCCCATAGGCTCGCAACATCTGCGCACGAAGTAAAAAGTGTCCAAAAGATAGGGCTAGTGTTAGGGTTAGGGCTAGTGTTAGGGTTAGTGTTAGGGGTTTGTAAAAAGTGTCAAAAAATTCTTGCGGCGCTTGACGAAAGAGAGTCGACTTGCTGCCGCTAGGCGGCGAGTCCATAGGCTCGCAACATCTGCGCACGAAGTAAAAGGTGTCCAAAAGATAGGGCTAGTGTTAGGGTTAGTGTTAGGGTTAGGTTTAGGGTTAGGGGTTTGTAAAAAGTGTCAAAAAATTCTTGCGGCACTTGATGAAAACGAGTCGACTTGCTGCCGCTAGGCGGCGAGCCCATAGGCTCGCAACATCTGCGCACAAAGTGTGCGCCGCAAAATATTTGCACATTTTAGAAGGCAATAAGTAGCTTAAAATTGCATCCTTTAATCTAATTTTTAGGGTTCGGGTTAGGGTTATGGGGATAGTAAAAAGTGTCAAAAAATTAGGGTTAGTGTTAGGGGTTTGTGAAAAGTGTCCAAACGTTAGGGCTAGTGTTAGGGTTAGGGTTAGGTTTAGGGTTAGGGGTTTTTAAAATGTGTCAAAAAATTCTTGCGGTGCTTGATGAAGGAGGGATGCCTTGCTGCCGCTAGGCGGTGAGCCCATAGTTTCGCAACATCTGCGCACGAAGTGCACGCCGCAAAATATTTGTACATTTTAGGAGGCAATAAGTGGGGTTATGGTTAGGGTTAGGGGCTTGTAAAAAGTGTCAAAGTATATTTTTTTATTTTTGTTGATTTTTTAAAAAAAATATTTTTTAAATTTTAAAATTTTTGTATAATATTTTTAAAAATTAAAAAAAAAATTTTTTAGGATCTTTACTCACAGAGGGTTGGTATTGTGGTTTGTAACAAGTGTTAGAATTTGTAACAAGTATTAGGGTTGGGGTTTGCGTTAGGATTACGGGTAGGGGATTGTGTTAGGGTTAGGGGTTTGCAAAATGTGTCAAAACATATTTATTTATTTTTGTTGATTTAAAAAATATATACATTTTTAATTTATAAAATTTTTGTAAAATTTTTTTTTAAATTTTACATTTTTTTAGGTTCTTTACTCACAGAAGGTTGGTATTGGTGGTCTGTAACAAGTGTCAAAAAATTAGGGTTAGGGGTTTGTAAAAAGTGTCCAAAAGTTAGGGCTAGTGTTAGGGTTAGGGTTAGGTTTAGGGTTAGGGGTTTGTAAAAAGTGTCAAAAAATTCTTGCATCGCTTGACGAATGTGAGTCGACTTGCTGCCGCTAGGCGGCGAGCCCATAGGCTCGCAACATCTGCGCACGAAGTAAAAAGTGTCCAAAAGATAGGGCTAGTGTTAGGGTTAGGGCTAGTGTTAGGGTTAGTGTTAGGGGTTTGTAAAAAGTGTCAAAAAGTTCTTGCGGCGCTTGACGAAAGAGAGTCGACTTGCTGCCGCTAGGCGGCGAGTCCATAGGCTCGCAACATCTGCGCACGAAGTAAAAGGTGTCCAAAAGATAGGGCTAGTGTTAGGGTTAGTGTTAGGGTTAGGTTTAGGGTTAGGGGTTTGTAAAAAGTGTCAAAAAATTCTTGCGGCACTTGATGAAAACGAGTCGACTTGCTGCCGCTAGGCGGCGAGCCCATAGGCTCGCAACATCTGCGCACAAAGTGTGCGCCGCAAAATATTTGCACATTTTAGAAGGCAATAAGTAGCTTAAAATTGCATCCTTTAATCTAATTTTTAGGGTTCGGGTTAGGGTTATGGGGATAGTAAAAAGTGTCAAAAAATTAGGGTTAGTGTTAGGGGTTTGTGAAAAGTGTCCAAACGTTAGGGCTAGTGTTAGGGTTAGGGTTAGGTTTAGGGTTAGGGGTTTTTAAAATGTGTCAAAAAATTCTTGCGGTGCTTGATGAAGGAGGGATGCCTTGCTGCCGCTAGGCGGTGAGCCCATAGTTTCGCAACATCTGCGCACGAAGTGCACGCCGCAAAATATTTGTACATTTTAGGAGGCAATAAGTGGGGTTATGGTTAGGGTTAGGGGCTTGTAAAAAGTGTCAAAGTATATTTTTTTATTTTTGTTGATTTTTTAAAAAAAATATTTTTTAAATTTTAAAATTTTTGTATAATATTTTTAAAAATTAAAAAAAAAATTTTTTAGGATCTTTACTCACAGAGGGTTGGTATTGTGGTTTGTAACAAGTGTTAGAATTTGTAACAAGTATTAGGGTTGGGGTTTGCGTTAGGATTACGGGTAGGGGATTGTGTTAGGGTTAGGGGTTTGCAAAATGTGTCAAAACATATTTATTTATTTTTGTTGATTTAAAAAATATATACATTTTTAATTTATAAAATTTTTGTAAAATTTTTTTTTTAATTTTACATTTTTTTAGGTTCTTTACTCACAGAAGGTTGGTATTGGTGGTCTGTAACAAGTGTCAAAAAATTAGGGTTAGGGGTTTGTAAAAAGTGTCCAAAAGTTAGGGCTAGTGTTAGGGTTAGGGGTTTGTAAAAAGTGTCAAAAAATTCTTGCATCGCTTGACGAATGTGAGTCGACTTGCTGCCGCTAGGCGGCGAGCCCATAGGCTCGCAACATCTGCGCACGAAGTAAAAAGTGTCCAAAAGATAGGGCTAGTGTTAGGGTTAGGGTTAGGTCTAGGGTTAGGGGTTTGTAAAAAGTGTCAAAAAATTCTTGCGGCGCTTGACGAAAGGGAGTCGACTTGCTTCCGCTAGGCGGCGAGCCCATAGGCTCGCAACATCTGCGCACGAAGTAAAAAGTGTCCAAAAGATAGGGCTAGTGTTAGGATTAGGGCTAGTGTTAGGGTTAGTGTTAGGGGTTTGTAAAAAGTGTCAAAAAATTCTTGCGGCGCTTGACGAAAGTGAGTCGACTTGCTGCCGCTAGGCGGCGAGCCCATAGCCTCGCAACATCTGCGCACGAGGTGTGCGCTGCAAAATAGTTGCACATTTTAAGAGGCAATAAGTAGCTTAAAATTGCATCCTTTAATCTAATTTTTAGGGTTAGGGTTAGGGGATAGTAACAAGTGTCAAAAAATTAGGGGTAGGGGTTTGTAAAAAGTGTCCAAAAGTTAGGGCTAGTGTTAGGGTTGGGGTTTGTAAAAAGTGTCAAAAAATTCTTGCGACGCTTGACGAAAGAGAGTCGACTTGCTGCCGCTAGGCAGCGAGCCCATAGGCTCGCAACATCTGCGCACGAAGTAAAACGTGTCCAAAAGATAGGGCTAGTGTTAGGGTTAGGGCTAGTGTTAGGGTTAGTGTTAGGGGTTTGTAAAAAGTGTCAAAAAATTCTTGCGGCGCTTGACGAAAGAGAGTCGACTTGCTGCCGCTAGGCGGCGAGTCCATAGGCTCGCAACATCTGCGCACGAAGTAAAAGGTGTCCAAAAGATAGGGCTAGTGTTAGGGTTAGTGTTAGGGTTAGGTTTAGGGTTAGGGGTTTGTAAAAAGTGTCAAAGAATTCTTGCGGCGCTTGACGAAAACGAGTCGACTTGCTGCCGCTAGGCGGCGAGCCCATAGGCTCGCAACATCTGCGCACAAAGTGTGCGCCGCAAAATATTTGCACATTTTAGAAGGCAATAAGTAGCTTAAAATTGCATCCTTTAATCTAATTTTTAGGGTTAGGGTTAGGGTTATGGGGATAGTAAAAAGAGTCAAAAAATTAGGGTTAGTGTTCGGGGTTTGTGAAAAGTGTCCAAAAGTTAGGGCTAGTGTTAGGGTTAGGGTTAGGGTTAGGTTTAGGGTTAGGGGTTTTTTAAATGTGTCAAAAAATTCTTGCGGTGCTTGATGAAGGAGGGATGCCTTGCTGCCGCTAGGCGGTGAGCCCATAGGCTCGCAACATCTGCGCACGAGTTGCACGCCGCAAAATATTTGTACATTTTAGGAGGCAATAAGTTGGGTTATGGTTAGGGTTAGGGGCTTGTAAAAAGTGTCAAAGTATTTTTTTTTTATTTTTGTTGATTTTTAAAAAAAAATATTTTTTAATTTTTAAAATTTTAGTATAATATTTTTAAAAATTAAAAAAAATTTTTTTTAGGATCTTTACTCACAGAGGGTTGGTATTGTGGTTTGTAACAAGTGTTAGAATTTGTAACAAGTATTAGGGTTGGGGTTTGCGTTAGGATTACGGGTAGGGGATTGTGTTAGGGTTAGGGGTTTGCAAAATGTGTCAAAACATATTTATTTATTTTTGTTGAATTAAAAAATATATATATTTTTAATTTATAAAATTTATGTAAAATTTTTTTTTAAATTTTACATTTTTTTAGGTTCTTTACTCACAGAAGGTTGGTATTGGTGGTCTGTAACAAGTGTCAAAAAATTAGGGTTAGGGGTTTGTAAAAAGTGTCCAAAAGTTAGGGCTAGTGTTAGGGTTAGGGGTTTGTAAAAAGTGTCAAAACATTCTTGCATCGCTTGACGAATGTGAGTCGACTTGCTGCCGCTAGGCGGCGAGCCCATAGGCTCGCAACATCTGCGCACGAAGTAAAAAGTGTCCAAAAGATAGGGCTAGTGTTAGGGTTAGGGTTAGGTCTAGGGTTAGGGGTTTGTAAAAAGTGTCAAAAAATTCTTGCAGCGCTTGACGAAAGGGAGTCGACTTGCTTCCGCTAGGCGGCGAGCCCATAGGCTCGCAACATCTGCGCACGAAGTAAAAAGTGTCCAAAAGATAGGGCTAGTGTTAGGATTAGGGCTAGTGTTAGGGTTAGTGTTAGGGGTTTGTAAAAAGTGTCAAAAAATTCTTGCGGCGCTTGACGAAAGAGAGTCGACTTGCTGCCGCTAGGCGGCGAGCCCATAGCCTCGCAACATCTGCGCACGAGGTGCGCGCTGCAAAATAGTTGCACATTTTAAGAGGCAATAAGTAGCTTAAAATTGCATCCTTTAATCTAATTTTTAGGGTTAGGGTTAGGGGATAGTAACAAGTGTCAAAAAATTAGGGTTAGGGGTTTGTAAAAAGTGTCCAAAAGTTAGGGCTAGTGTTAGGGTTGGGGTTTGTAAAAAGTGTCAAAAAATTCTTGCGACGCTTGACGAAAGAGAGTCGACTTGCTGCCGCTAGGCGGCGAGCCCATAGGCTCGCAACATCTGCGCACGAAGTAAAAAGTGTCCAAAAGATAGGGCTAGTGTTAGGGTTAGGGCTAGTGTTAGGGTTAGTGTTAGGGGTTTGTAAAAAGTGTCAAAAAATTCTCGCGGCGCTTGACGAAAGAGAGTCGACTTGCTGCCGCTAGGCGGCGAGTCCATAGGCTCGCAACATCTGCGCACGAAGTAAAAGGTGTCCAAAAGATAGGGCTAGTGTTAGGGTTAGTGTTAGGGTTAGGTTTAGGGTTAGGGGTTTGTAAAAAGTGTCAAAAAATTCTTGCGGCGCTTGACGAAAACGAGTCGACTTGCTGCCGCTAGGCGGCGAGCCCATAGGCTCGCAACATCTGCGCACAAAGTGTGCGCCGCAAAATATTTGCACATTTTAGAATGCAATAAGTAGCTTAAAATTGCATCCTTTAATCAAATTTTTAGGGTTAGGGTTAGGGTTATGGGGATAGTAAAAAGAGTCAAAAAATTAGGGTTAGTGTTCGGGGTTTGTGAAAAGTGTCCAAAAGTTAGGGCTAGTGTTAGGGTTAGGATTAGGGTTAGGTTTAGGGTTAGGGGTTTTTAAAATGTGTCAAAAAATTCTTGCGGTGCTTGATGAAGGAGGGATGCCTTGCTGCCGCTAGGCGGCGAGCCCATAGGCTCGCAACATCTGCGCACGAAGTAAAAAGTGTCCAAAAGATAGGGCTAGTGTTAGGATTAGGGCTAGTGTTAGGGTTAGTGTTAGGGGTTTGTAAAAAGTGTCAAAAAATTCTTGCGGCGCTTGACGAAAGAGAGTCGACTTGCTGCCGCTAGGCGGCGAGCCCATAGCCTCGCAACATCTGCGCACGAGGTGCGCGCTGCAAAATAGTTGCACATTTTAAGAGGCAATAAGTAGCTTAAAATTGCATCCTTTAATCTAATTTTTAGGGTTAGGGTTAGGGGATAGTAACAAGTGTCAAAAAATTAGGGTTAGGGGTTTGTAAAAAGTGTCCAAAAGTTAGGGCTAGTGTTAGGGTTGGGGTTTGTAAAAAGTGTCAAAAAATTCTTGCGACGCTTGACGAAAGAGAGTCGACTTGCTGCCGCTAGGCGGCGAGCCCATAGGCTCGCAACATCTGCGCACGAAGTAAAAAGTGTCCAAAAGATAGGGCTAGTGTTAGGGTTAGGGCTAGTGTTAGGGTTAGTGTTAGGGGTTTGTAAAAAGTGTCAAAAAATTCTTGCGTCGCTTGACGAAAGAGAGTCGACTTGCTGCCGCTAGGCGGCGAGTCCATAGGCTCGCAACATCTGCGCACGAAGTAAAAGGTGTCCAAAAGATAGGGCTAGTGTTAGGGTTAGTGTTAGGGTTAGGTTTAGGGTTAGGGGTTTGTAAAAAGTGTCAAAAAATTCTTGCGGCGCTTGACGAAAACGAGTCGACTTGCTGCCGCTAGGCGGCGAGCCCATAGGCTCGCAACATCTGCGCACAAAGTGTGCGCCGCAAAATATTTGCACATTTTAGAATGCAATAAGTAGCTTAAAATTGCATCCTTTAATCTAATTTTTAGGGTTAGGGTTAGGGTTATGGGGATAGTAAAAAGAGTCAAAAAATTAGGGTT
>NC_092720.1:226500791-226533291 GCF_047496885.1 Scyliorhinus torazame
TATAATTTTAATATAATATTTTTAAAAATTAAAAAAAAAATTTTTTAGGATCTTTACTCACAGAGGGTTGGTATTGTGGTTTGTAACAAGTGTTAGAATTTGTAACAAGTATTAGGGTTGGGGTTTGCGTTAGGATTACGGGTAGGGGATTGTGTTAGGGTTAGGGGTTTGCAAAATGTGTCAAAACATATTTATTTATTTTTGTTGATTTAAAAAATATATATATTTTTAATTTATAAAATTTTTGTATAATTTTTTTTTTAATTTTACATTTTTTTAGGTTCTTTACTCACAGAAGGTTGGTATTGGTGGTCTGTAACAAGTGTCAAAAAATTAGGGTTAGGGGTTTGTAAAAAGTGTCCAAAAGTTAGGGCTAGTGTTAGGGTTAGGGGTTTGTAAAAAGTGTCAAAAAATTCTTGCGTCGCTTGACGAATGTGAGTCGACTTGCTGCCGCTAGGCGGCTAGCCCATAGGCTCGCAACATCTGCGCACAAAGTAAAAAGTGTCCAAAAGATAGGGCTAGTGTTAGGGTTAGGGTTAGGTCTAGGGTTAGGGGTTTGTAAAAAGAGTCAAAAAATTCTTGCGGCGCTTGACGAAAGGGAGTCGACTTGCTTCCGCTAGGCGGCGAGCCCATAGCCTCGCAACATCTGCGCACGAGGTGCGCGCTGCAAAATATTTGCACATTTTAGGAGGCAATAAGTAGCTTAGAATTGCATCCTTTAATCTAATTTTTAGGGTTAGGGTTAGGGGATAGTAAAAAGTGTCAAAAAATTAGGGTTAGGGGTTTGTAAAAAGTGTCCAAAAGTTAGGGCTAGTGTTAGGGTTGGGGTTTGTAAAAAGTGTCAGAAAATTCTTGCGACGCTTGACGAAAGAGAGTCGACTTGCTGCCGCTAGGCGGCGAGCCCATAGGCTCGCAACATCTGCGCACGAAGTAAAAAGTGTCCATAAGATAGGGCTAGTGTTAGGGTTAGGGCTAGTGTTAGGGTTAGTGTTAGGGGTTTGTAAAAAGTGTCAAAAAATTCTTGCGGCGCTTGACGAAAGAGAGTCGACTTGCTGCCGCTAGGCGGCGAGTCCATAGGCTCGCAACATCTGCGCACGAAGTAAAAGGTGTCCAAAAGATAGGGCTAGTGTTAGGGTTAGTGTTAGGGTTAGGTTTAGGGTTAGGGGTTTGTAAAAAGTGTCAAAAAATTCTTGCGGCGCTTGACGAAAACGAGTCGACTTGCTGCCGCTAGGCGGCGAGCCCATAGGCTCGCAACATCTGCGCACAAAGTGTGCGCCGCAAAATATTTGCACATTTTAGAAGGCAATAAGTAGCTTAAAATTGCATCCTTTAATCTAATTTTTAGGGTTCGGGTTAGGGTTATGGGGATAGTAAAAAGTGTCAAAAAATTAGGGTTAGTGTTAGGGGTTTGTGAAAAGTGTCCAAAAGTTAGGGCTAGTGTTAGGGTTAGGGTTAGGTTTAGGGTTAGGGGTTTTTAAAATGTGTCAAAAAATTCTTGCGGTGCTTGATGAAGGAGGGATGCCTTGCTGCCGCTAGGCGGTGAGCCCATAGGCTCGCAACATCTGCGCACGAAGTGCACGCCGCAAAATATTTGTACATTTTAGGAGGCAATAAGTTGGGTTATGGTTAGGGTTAGGGGCTTGTAACAAGTGTCAAAGTATATTTTTTTATTTTTGTTGATTTTTAAAAAAAAATATTTTTTAAATTTTAAAATTTTTGTATAATATTTTTAAAAATTAAAAAAAAAAAATTTTAGGATCTTTACTCACAGAGGGTTGGTATTGTGGTTTGTAACAAGTGTTAGAATTTGTAACAAGTATTAGGGTTGGGGTTTGCGTTAGGATTACGGGTAGGGGATTGTGTTAGGGTTAGGGGTTTGCAAAATGTGTCAAAACATATTTATTTATTTTTGTTGATTTAAAAAATATATTTTTTTTTAATTTATAAAATTTTTGTAAATTTTTTTTTTAAATTTTACATTTTTTTAGGTTCTTTACTCACAGAAGGTTGGTATTGGTTGTCTGTAACAAGTGTCAAAAAATTAGGGTTAGGGGTTTGTAAAAAGTGTCCAAAAGTTAGGGCTAGTGTTAGGGTTAGGGCTTTGTAAAAAGTGTCAAAAAATTCTTGCATCGCTTGACGAATGTGAGTCGACTTGCTGCCGCTAGGCGGCGAGCCCATAGGCTCGCAACATCTGCGCACGAAGTAAAAAGTGTCCAAAAGATAGGGCTAGTGTTAGGATTAGGGCTAGTGTTAGGGTTAGTGTTAGGGGTTTGTAAAAAGTGTCAAAAAATTCTTGCGGCGCTTGATGAAAGAGAGTCGACTTGCTGCCGCTAGGCGGCGAGCCCATAGCCTCGCGACATCTGCGCACGAGGTGTGCGCTGCAAAATAGTTGCACATTTTAAGAGGCAATAAGTAGCTTAAAATTGCATCCTTTAATCTAATTTTTAGGGTTATGGTTAGGGGATAGTAACAAGTGTCAAACAATTAGGGTTAGGGGTTTGTAAAAAGTGTCCAAAAGTTAGGGCTAGTGTTAGGGTTGGGGTTTGTAAAAAGTGTCAAAAAATTCTTGCGACGCTTGACGAAAGAGAGTCGACTTGCAGCCGCTAGGCGGCGAGCCCATAGGCTCGCAACATCTGCGCACGAAGTAAAAAGTGTCCAAAAGATAGGGCTAGTGTTAGGGTTAGGGCTAGTGTTAGGGTTAGTGTTAGGGGTTTGTAAAAAGTGTCAAAAAATTCTTGCGGCGCTTGACGAAAGAGAGTCGACTTGCTGCCGCTAGGCGGCGAGTCCATAGGCTCGCAACATCTGCGCACGAAGTAAAAGGTGTCCAAAAGATAGGGCTAGTGTTAGGGTTAGTGTTAGGGTTAGGTTTAGGGTTAGGGGTTTGTAAAAAGTGTCAAAGAATTCTTGCGGCGCTTGACGAAAACGAGTCGACTTGCTGCCGCTAGGCGGCGAGCCCATAGGCTCGCAACATCTGCGCACAAAGTGTGCGCCGCAAAATATTTGCACATTTTAGAAGGCAATAAGTAGCTTAAAATTGCATCCTTTAATCTAATTTTTAGGGTTAGGGTTAGGGTTATGGGGATAGTAAAAAGAGTCAAAAAATTAGGGTTAGTGTTCGGGGTTTGTGAAAAGTGTCCAAAAGTTAGGGCTAGTGTTAGGGTTAGGGTTAGGGTTAGGTTTAGGGTTAGGGGTTTTTAAAATGTGTCAAAAAATTCTTGCGGTGCTTGATGAAGGAGGGATGCCTTGCTGCCGCTAGGCGGTGAGCCCATAGGCTCGCAACATCTGCGCACGAGTTGCACGCCGCAAAATATTTGTACATTTTAGGAGGCAATAAGTTGGGTTATGGTTAGGGTTAGGGGCTTGTAAAAAGTGTCAAAGTATTTTTTTTTTTTTTTTGTTTATTTTTAAAAAAAAATATTTTTTAATTTTTAAAATTTTAGTATAATATTTTTAAAAATTAAAAAAAAAATTTTTTAGGATCTTTACTCACAGAGGGTTGGTATTGTGGTTTGTAACAAGTGTTAGAATTTGTAACAAGTATTAGGGTTGGGGTTTGCGTTAGGATTACGGGTAGGGGATTGTGTTAGGGTTAGGGGTTTGCAAAATGTGTCAAAACATATTTATTTATTTTTGATGATTTAAAAAATATATATATTTTTAATTTATAAAATTTTTGTAAATTTTTTTTTTTAATTTTACATTTTTTTAGGTTCTTTACTCACAGAAGGTTGGTATTGGTGGTCTGTAACAAGTGTCAAAAAATTAGGGTTAGGGGTTTGTAAAAAGTGTCCAAAAGTTAGGGCTAGTGTTAGGGTTAGGGTTAGGTTTAGGGTTAGGGGTTTGTAAAAAGTGTCAAAAAATTCTTGCATCGCTTGACGAATGTGAGTCGACTTGCTGCCGCTAGGCGGCGAGCCCATAGGCTCGCAACATCTGCGCACGAAGTAAAAAGTGTCCAAAAGATAGGGCTAGTGTTAGGGTTAGGGCTAGTGTTAGGGTTAGTGTTAGGGGTTTGTAAAAAGTGTCAAAAAATTCTTGCGGCGCTTGACGAAAGAGAGTCGACTTGCTGCCGCTAGGCGGCGAGTCCATAGGCTCGCAACATCTGCGCACGAAGTAAAAGGTGTCCAAAAGATAGGGCTAGTGTTAGGGTTAGTGTTAGGGTTAGGTTTAGGGTTAGGGGTTTGTAAAAAGTGTCAAAAAATTCTTGCGGCACTTGATGAAAACGAGTCGACTTGCTGCCGCTAGGCGGCGAGCCCATAGGCTCGCAACATCTGCGCACAAAGTGTGCGCCGCAAAATATTTGCACATTTTAGAAGGCAATAAGTAGCTTAAAATTGCATCCTTTAATCTAATTTTTAGGGTTCGGGTTAGGGTTATGGGGATAGTAAAAAGTGTCAAAAAATTAGGGTTAGTGTTAGGGGTTTGTGAAAAGTGTCCAAACGTTAGGGCTAGTGTTAGGGTTAGGGTTAGGTTTAGGGTTAGGGGTTTTTAAAATGTGTCAAAAAATTCTTGCGGTGCTTGATGAAGGAGGGATGCCTTGCTGCCGCTAGGCGGTGAGCCCATAGTTTCGCAACATCTGCGCACGAAGTGCACGCCGCAAAATATTTGTACATTTTAGGAGGCAATAAGTGGGGTTATGGTTAGGGTTAGGGGCTTGTAAAAAGTGTCAAAGTATATTTTTTTATTTTTGTTGATTTTTTAAAAAAAATATTTTTTAAATTTTAAAATTTTTGTATAATATTTTTAAAAATTAAAAAAAAAATTTTTTAGGATCTTTACTCACAGAGGGTTGGTATTGTGGTTTGTAACAAGTGTTAGAATTTGTAACAAGTATTAGGGTTGGGGTTTGCGTTAGGATTACGGGTAGGGGATTGTGTTAGGGTTAGGGGTTTGCAAAATGTGTCAAAACATATTTATTTATTTTTGTTGATTTAAAAAATATATACATTTTTAATTTATAAAATTTTTGTAAAATTTTTTTTTAAATTTTACATTTTTTTAGGTTCTTTACTCACAGAAGGTTGGTATTGGTGGTCTGTAACAAGTGTCAAAAAATTAGGGTTAGGGGTTTGTAAAAAGTGTCCAAAAGTTAGGGCTAGTGTTAGGGTTAGGGTTAGGTTTAGGGTTAGGGGTTTGTAAAAAGTGTCAAAAAATTCTTGCATCGCTTGACGAATGTGAGTCGACTTGCTGCCGCTAGGCGGCGAGCCCATAGGCTCGCAACATCTGCGCACGAAGTAAAAAGTGTCCAAAAGATAGGGCTAGTGTTAGGGTTAGGGCTAGTGTTAGGGTTAGTGTTAGGGGTTTGTAAAAAGTGTCAAAAAGTTCTTGCGGCGCTTGACGAAAGAGAGTCGACTTGCTGCCGCTAGGCGGCGAGTCCATAGGCTCGCAACATCTGCGCACGAAGTAAAAGGTGTCCAAAAGATAGGGCTAGTGTTAGGGTTAGTGTTAGGGTTAGGTTTAGGGTTAGGGGTTTGTAAAAAGTGTCAAAAAATTCTTGCGGCACTTGATGAAAACGAGTCGACTTGCTGCCGCTAGGCGGCGAGCCCATAGGCTCGCAACATCTGCGCACAAAGTGTGCGCCGCAAAATATTTGCACATTTTAGAAGGCAATAAGTAGCTTAAAATTGCATCCTTTAATCTAATTTTTAGGGTTCGGGTTAGGGTTATGGGGATAGTAAAAAGTGTCAAAAAATTAGGGTTAGTGTTAGGGGTTTGTGAAAAGTGTCCAAACGTTAGGGCTAGTGTTAGGGTTAGGGTTAGGTTTAGGGTTAGGGGTTTTTAAAATGTGTCAAAAAATTCTTGCGGTGCTTGATGAAGGAGGGATGCCTTGCTGCCGCTAGGCGGTGAGCCCATAGTTTCGCAACATCTGCGCACGAAGTGCACGCCGCAAAATATTTGTACATTTTAGGAGGCAATAAGTGGGGTTATGGTTAGGGTTAGGGGCTTGTAAAAAGTGTCAAAGTATATTTTTTTATTTTTGTTGATTTTTTAAAAAAAATATTTTTTAAATTTTAAAATTTTTGTATAATATTTTTAAAAATTAAAAAAAAAATTTTTTAGGATCTTTACTCACAGAGGGTTGGTATTGTGGTTTGTAACAAGTGTTAGAATTTGTAACAAGTATTAGGGTTGGGGTTTGCGTTAGGATTACGGGTAGGGGATTGTGTTAGGGTTAGGGGTTTGCAAAATGTGTCAAAACATATTTATTTATTTTTGTTGATTTAAAAAATATATACATTTTTAATTTATAAAATTTTTGTAAAATTTTTTTTTTAATTTTACATTTTTTTAGGTTCTTTACTCACAGAAGGTTGGTATTGGTGGTCTGTAACAAGTGTCAAAAAATTAGGGTTAGGGGTTTGTAAAAAGTGTCCAAAAGTTAGGGCTAGTGTTAGGGTTAGGGGTTTGTAAAAAGTGTCAAAAAATTCTTGCATCGCTTGACGAATGTGAGTCGACTTGCTGCCGCTAGGCGGCGAGCCCATAGGCTCGCAACATCTGCGCACGAAGTAAAAAGTGTCCAAAAGATAGGGCTAGTGTTAGGGTTAGGGTTAGGTCTAGGGTTAGGGGTTTGTAAAAAGTGTCAAAAAATTCTTGCGGCGCTTGACGAAAGGGAGTCGACTTGCTTCCGCTAGGCGGCGAGCCCATAGGCTCGCAACATCTGCGCACGAAGTAAAAAGTGTCCAAAAGATAGGGCTAGTGTTAGGATTAGGGCTAGTGTTAGGGTTAGTGTTAGGGGTTTGTAAAAAGTGTCAAAAAATTCTTGCGGCGCTTGACGAAAGTGAGTCGACTTGCTGCCGCTAGGCGGCGAGCCCATAGCCTCGCAACATCTGCGCACGAGGTGTGCGCTGCAAAATAGTTGCACATTTTAAGAGGCAATAAGTAGCTTAAAATTGCATCCTTTAATCTAATTTTTAGGGTTAGGGTTAGGGGATAGTAACAAGTGTCAAAAAATTAGGGGTAGGGGTTTGTAAAAAGTGTCCAAAAGTTAGGGCTAGTGTTAGGGTTGGGGTTTGTAAAAAGTGTCAAAAAATTCTTGCGACGCTTGACGAAAGAGAGTCGACTTGCTGCCGCTAGGCAGCGAGCCCATAGGCTCGCAACATCTGCGCACGAAGTAAAACGTGTCCAAAAGATAGGGCTAGTGTTAGGGTTAGGGCTAGTGTTAGGGTTAGTGTTAGGGGTTTGTAAAAAGTGTCAAAAAATTCTTGCGGCGCTTGACGAAAGAGAGTCGACTTGCTGCCGCTAGGCGGCGAGTCCATAGGCTCGCAACATCTGCGCACGAAGTAAAAGGTGTCCAAAAGATAGGGCTAGTGTTAGGGTTAGTGTTAGGGTTAGGTTTAGGGTTAGGGGTTTGTAAAAAGTGTCAAAGAATTCTTGCGGCGCTTGACGAAAACGAGTCGACTTGCTGCCGCTAGGCGGCGAGCCCATAGGCTCGCAACATCTGCGCACAAAGTGTGCGCCGCAAAATATTTGCACATTTTAGAAGGCAATAAGTAGCTTAAAATTGCATCCTTTAATCTAATTTTTAGGGTTAGGGTTAGGGTTATGGGGATAGTAAAAAGAGTCAAAAAATTAGGGTTAGTGTTCGGGGTTTGTGAAAAGTGTCCAAAAGTTAGGGCTAGTGTTAGGGTTAGGGTTAGGGTTAGGTTTAGGGTTAGGGGTTTTTTAAATGTGTCAAAAAATTCTTGCGGTGCTTGATGAAGGAGGGATGCCTTGCTGCCGCTAGGCGGTGAGCCCATAGGCTCGCAACATCTGCGCACGAGTTGCACGCCGCAAAATATTTGTACATTTTAGGAGGCAATAAGTTGGGTTATGGTTAGGGTTAGGGGCTTGTAAAAAGTGTCAAAGTATTTTTTTTTTATTTTTGTTGATTTTTAAAAAAAAATATGTTTTAATTTTTAAAATTTTAGTATAATATTTTTAAAAATTAAAAAAAATTTTTTTTAGGATCTTTACTCACAGAGGGTTGGTATTGTGGTTTGTAACAAGTGTTAGAATTTGTAACAAGTATTAGGGTTGGGGTTTGCGTTAGGATTACGGGTAGGGGATTGTGTTAGGGTTAGGGGTTTGCAAAATGTGTCAAAACATATTTATTTATTTTTGTTGAATTAAAAAATATATATATTTTTAATTTATAAAATTTATGTAAAATTTTTTTTTAAATTTTACATTTTTTTAGGTTCTTTACTCACAGAAGGTTGGTATTGGTGGTCTGTAACAAGTGTCAAAAAATTAGGGTTAGGGGTTTGTAAAAAGTGTCCAAAAGTTAGGGCTAGTGTTAGGGTTAGGGGTTTGTAAAAAGTGTCAAAACATTCTTGCATCGCTTGACGAATGTGAGTCGACTTGCTGCCGCTAGGCGGCGAGCCCATAGGCTCGCAACATCTGCGCACGAAGTAAAAAGTGTCCAAAAGATAGGGCTAGTGTTAGGGTTAGGGTTAGGTCTAGGGTTAGGGGTTTGTAAAAAGAGTCAAAAAATTCTTGCAGCGCTTGACGAAAGGGAGTCGACTTGCTTCCGCTAGGCGGCGAGCCCATAGGCTCGCAACATCTGCGCACGAAGTAAAAAGTGTCCAAAAGATAGGGCTAGTGTTAGGATTAGGGCTAGTGTTAGGGTTAGTGTTAGGGGTTTGTAAAAAGTGTCAAAAAATTCTTGCGGCGCTTGACGAAAGAGAGTCGACTTGCTGCCGCTAGGCGGCGAGCCCATAGCCTCGCAACATCTGCGCACGAGGTGCGCGCTGCAAAATAGTTGCACATTTTAAGAGGCAATAAGTAGCTTAAAATTGCATCCTTTAATCTAATTTTTAGGGTTAGGGTTAGGGGATAGTAACAAGTGTCAAAAAATTAGGGTTAGGGGTTTGTAAAAAGTGTCCAAAAGTTAGGGCTAGTGTTAGGGTTGGGGTTTGTAAAAAGTGTCAAAAAATTCTTGCGACGCTTGACGAAAGAGAGTCGACTTGCTGCCGCTAGGCGGCGAGCCCATAGGCTCGCAACATCTGCGCACGAAGTAAAAAGTGTCCAAAAGATAGGGCTAGTGTTAGGGTTAGGGCTAGTGTTAGGGTTAGTGTTAGGGGTTTGTAAAAAGTGTCAAAAAATTCTCGCGGCGCTTGACGAAAGAGAGTCGACTTGCTGCCGCTAGGCGGCGAGTCCATAGGCTCGCAACATCTGCGCACGAAGTAAAAGGTGTCCAAAAGATAGGGCTAGTGTTAGGGTTAGTGTTAGGGTTAGGTTTAGGGTTAGGGGTTTGTAAAAAGTGTCAAAAAATTCTTGCGGCGCTTGACGAAAACGAGTCGACTTGCTGCCGCTAGGCGGCGAGCCCATAGGCTCGCTACATCTGCGCACAAAGTGTGCACTGCAAAATATTTGCACATTTTAGAAGGCAATAAGTAGCTTAAAATTGCATCCTTTAATCTAATTTTTAGGGTTAGGGTTAGGGTTATGGGGATAGTAAAAAGAGTCAAAAAATTAGGGTTGGTGTTCGGGGTTTGTGAAAAGTGTCCAAAAGTTAGGGCTAGTGTTAGGGTTAGGGTTAGGTTTAGGGTTAGGGGTTTTTAAAATGTGTCAAAAAATTCTTGCGGTGCTTGATGAAGGAGGGATGCCTTGCTGCCGCAAGGCGGTGAGCCCATAGGCTCGCAACATCTGCGCACGAAGTGCACGCCGCAAAATATTTGTACATTTTAGGAGGCAATAAGTTGGGTTATGGTTAGGGTTAGGGGCTTGTAAAAAGTGTCAAAGTATATTTTTTTATTTTTGTTGATTTTTAAAAAAAAATATTTTTTAAATTTTAAAATTTTTGTATAATATTTTTAAAAATTAAAAAAAAATTTTTTTAGGATCTTTACTCACAGAGGGTTGGTATTGTGGTTTGTAACAAGTGTTAGAATTTGTAACAAGTATTAGGGTTGGGGTTTGCGTTAGGATTACGGGTAGGGGATTGTGTTAGGGTTAGGGGTTTGCAAAATGTGTCAAAACATATTTATTTATTTTTGTTGATTTAAAAAAAATATATATTTTTAATTTATAAAATTTTTTTTTTAATTTTACATTTTTTTAGGTTCTTTACTCACAGAAGGTTGGTATTGGTGGTCTGTAACAAGTGTCAAAAAATTAGGGTTAGGGGTTTGTAAAAAGTGTCAAAAAATTCTTGCATCGCTTGACGGATGTGAGTCGACTTGCTGCCGCTAGGCGGCGAGCCCATAGGCTCGCAACATCTGCGCACGAAGTAAAAAGTGTCCAAAAGATAGGGCTAGTGTTAGGGTTAGGGTTAGGTCTAGGATTAGGGGTTTGTAAAAAGTGTCAAAAAATTCTTGCGGCGCTTGACGAAAGGGAGTCGACTTGCTTCCGCTAGGCGGCGAGCCCATAGGCTCACAACATCTGCGCACGAAGTAAAAAGTGTCCAAAAGATAGGGCTAGTGTTAGGATTAGGGCTAGTGTTAGGGTTAGTGTTAGGGGTTTGTAAAAAGTGTCAAAAAATTCTTGCGGCGCTTGACGAAAGAGAGTCGACTTGCTGCCGCTAGGCGGCGAGCCCATAGCCTCGCAACATCTGCGCACGAGGTGCGCGCTGCAAAATAGTTGCACATTTTAAGAGGCAATAAGTAGCTTAAAATTACATCCTTTAATCTAATTTTTAGGGTTAGGGTTAGGGGATAGTAACAAGTGTCAAAACATTAGGGTTAGGGGTTTGTAAAAAGTGTCCAAAAGTTAGGGCTAGTGATAGGGTTGGGGTTTGTAAAAAGTGTCAAAAAATTCTTGCGACGCTTGACGAAAGAGAGTCGACTTGCTGCCGCTAGGCGGTGAGCCCATAGGCTCGCAACATCTGCGCACGAAGTAAAAAGTGTCCAAAAGATAGGGCTAGTGTTAGGGTTAGGGCTAGTGTTAGGGTTAGTGTTAGGGGTTTGTAAAAAGTGTCAAAAAATTCTTGCGGCGCTTGACGAAAGAGAGTCGACTTGCTGCCGCTAGGCGGCGAGTCCATAGGCTCGCAACATCTGCGCACGAAGTAAAAGGTGTCCAAAAGATAGGGCTAGTGTTAGGGTTAGTGTTAGGGTTAGGTTTAGGGTTAGGGGTTTGTAAAAAGTGTCAAAAAATTCTTGCGGCGCTTGACGAAAACGAGTCGACTTGCTGCCGCTAGGCGGCGAGCCCATAGGCTCGCTACATCTGCGCACAAAGTGTGCGCCGCAAAATATTTGCACATTTTAGAAGGCAATAAGTAGCTTAAAATTGCATCCTTTAATCTAATTTTTAGGGTTAGGGTTAGGGTTATGGGGATAGTAAAAAGAGTCAAAAAATTAGGGTTAGTGTTCGGGGTTTGTGAAAAGTGTCCAAAAGTTAGGGCTAGTGTTAGGGTTAGGGTTAGGGTTAGGTTTAGGGTTAGGGGTTTTTAAAATGTGTCAAAAAATTCTTGCGGTGCTTGATGAAGGAGGGATGCCTTGCTGCCGCTAGGCGGTGAGCCCATAGGCTCGCAACATCTGCGCACGAGTTGCACGCCGCAAAATATTTGTACATTTTAGGAGGCAATAAGTTGGGTTATGGTTAAGGTTAGGGGCTTGTAAAAAGTGTCAAAGTATTTTTTTTTTATTTTTGTTGATTTTTTAAAAAAAATATTTTTTTATTTTTAAAATTTTAGTATAATATTTTTAAAAATTAAAAAAAAAATTTTTTAGGATCTTTACTCACAGAGGGTTGGTATTGTGGTTTGTAACAAGTGTTAGAATTTGTAACAAGTATTAGGGTTGGGGTTTGCGTTAGGATTACGGGTAGGGGATTATGTTAGGGTTAGGGGTTTGCAAAATGTGTCAAAACATATTTATTTATTTTTGTTGATTTAAAAAATATATATATTTTTAATTTATAAAATTTTTGTGTAATTTTTTTTTTAATTTTACATTTTTTTAGGTTCTTTACTCACAGAAGGTTGGTATTGGTGGTCTGTAACAAGTGTCAAAAAATAAGGGTTAGGGGTTTGTAAAAAGTGTCCAAAAGTTAGGGCTAGTGTTAGGGTTAGGGGTTTGTAAAAAGTGTCAAAAAATTCTTGCGTCGCTTGACGAATGTGAGTCGAAATGCTGCCGCTAGGCGGCGAGCCCATAGGCTCGCAACATCTGCGCATGAAGTAAAAAGTGTCCAAAAGATAGGGCTAGTGTTAGGGTTAGGGTTAGGTCTAGGGTTAGGGGTTTGTAAAAAGTGTCAAAAAATTCTTGCGGCGCTTGACGAAAGAGAGTCGACTTGCTGCCGCTAGGCGGCGAGCCCATAGGCTCGCAACATCTGCGCACGAAGTAAAAAGTGTCCAAAAGATAGGGCTAGTGTTAGGGTTAGTGTTAGGGTTAGGTTTAGGGTTAGGGGTTTGTAAAAAGTGTCAAAAAATTCTTGCGGCGCTTGACGAAAACGAGTCGACTTGCTGCCGCTAGGCGGCGAGCCCATAGGCTCGCTACATCTGCGCACAAAGTGTGCGCCGCAAAATATTTGCACATTTTAGAAGGCAATAAGTAGCTTAAAATTGCATCCTTTAATCTAATTTTTAGGGTTAGGGTTAGGGTTATGGGGATAGTAAAAAGAGTCAAAAAATTAGGGTTAGTGTTCGGGGTTTGTGAAAAGTGTCCAAAAGTTAGGGCTATTGTTAGGGTTAGGGTTAGGGTTAGGTTTAGGGTTAGGGGTTTTTAAAATGTGTCAAAAAATTCTTGCGGTGCTTGATGAAGGAGGGATGCCTTGCTGCCGCTAGGCGGTGAGCCCATAGGCTCGCAACATCTGCGCACGAGTTGCACGCCGCAAAATATTTGTACATTTTAGGAGGCAATAAGTTGGGTTATGGTTAGGGTTAGGGGCTTGTAAAAAGTGTCAAAGTATTTTTTTTTAATTTTTGTTGATTTTTTAAAAAAAATATTTTTTTATTTTTAAAATTTTAGTATAATATTTTTAAAAATTAAAAAAAAAATTTTTTAGGATCTTTACTCACAGAGGGTTGGTATTGTGGTTTGTAACAAGTGTTAGAATTTGTAACAAGTATTAGGGTTGGGGTTTGCGTTAGGATTACGGGTAGGGGATTATGTTAGGGTTAGGGGTTTGCAAAATGTGTCAAAACATATTTATTTATTTTTGTTGATTTAAAAAATATATATATTTTTAATTTATAAAATTTTTGTGTAATTTTTTTTTTAATTTTACATTTTTTTAGGTTCTTTACTCACAGAAGGTTGGTATTGGTGGTCTGTAACAAGTGTCAAAAAATAAGGGTTAGGGGTTTGTAAAAAGTGTCCAAAAGTTAGGGCTAGTGTTAGGGTTAGGGGTTTGTAAAAAGTGTCAAAAAATTCTTGCGTCGCTTGACGAATGTGAGTCGAAATGCTGCCGCTAGGCGGCGAGCCCATAGGCTCGCAACATCTGCGCATGAAGTAAAAAGTGTCCAAAAGATAGGGCTAGTGTTAGGGTTAGGGTTAGGTCTAGGGTTAGGGGTTTGTAAAAAGTGTCAAAAAATTCTTGCGGCGCTTGACGAAAGAGAGTCGACTTGCTGCCGCTAGGCGGCGAGCCCATAGGCTCGCAACATCTGCGCACGAAGTAAAAAGTGTCCAAAAGATAGGGCTAGTGTTAGGGTTAGGGCTAGTGTTAGGGTTAGTGTTAGGGGTTTGTAAAAAGTGTCAAAAAATTCTTGCGGCGCTTGACGAAAGAGAGTCGACTTGCTGCCGCTAGGCGGCGAGTCCATAGGCTCGCAACATCTGCGCACGAAGTAAAAGGTGTCCAAAAGATAGGGCTAGTGTTAGGGTTAGTGTTAGGGGTTTGTAAAAAGTGTCAAAAAATTCTTGCGGCGCTTGACGAAAGAGAGTCGACTTGCTGCCGCTAGGCGGCGAGCCCATAGCCTCGCAACATCTGCGCACGAGGTGCACGCTGCAAAATAGTTGCACATTTTAAGAGGCAATAAGTAGCTTAAAATTGCATCCTTTAATCTAATTTTTAGGGTTAGGGTTAGGGGATAGTAACAAGTGTCAAAAAATTAGGGTTAGGGGTTTGTAAAAAGTGTCCAAAAGTTAGGGCTAGTGTTAGGGTTGGGGTTTGTAAAAAGTGTCAAAAGATTCTTGCGACGCTTGACGAAAGAGAGTCGACTTGCTGCCGCTAGGCGGCGAGCCCATAGGCTCGCAACATCTGCGCACGAAGTAAAAAGTGTCCAAAAGATAGGGCTAGTGTTAGGGTTAGGGCTAGTGTTAGGGTTAGTGTTAGGGGTTTGTAAAAAGTGTCAAAAAATTCTTGCGGCGCTTGACGAAAGAGAGTCGACTTGCTGCCGCTAGGCGGCGAGTCCATAGGCTCGCAACATCTGCGCACGAAGTAAAAGGTGTCCAAAAGATAGGGCTAGTGTTAGGGTTAGTGTTAGGGTTAGGTTTAGGGTTAGGGGTTTGTAAAAAGTGTCAAAAAATTCTTGCGGCGCTTGACGAAAACGAGTCGACTTGCTGCCGCTAGGCGGCGAGCCCATAGGCTCGCTACATCTGCGCACAAAGTGTGCGCCGCAAAATATTTGCACATTTTAGAAGGCAATAAGTAGCTTAAAATTGCATCCTTTAATCTAATTTTTAGGGTTAGGGTTAGGGTTATGGGGATAGTAAAAAGAGTCAAAAAATTAGGGTTAGTGTTCGGGGTTTGTGAAAAGTGTCCAAAAGTTAGGGCTAGTGTTAGGGTTAGGGTTAGGGTTAGGTTTAGGGTTAGGGGTTTTTAAAATGTGTCAAAAAATTCTTGCGGTGCTTGATGAAGGAGGGATGCCTTGCTGCCGCAAGGCGGTGAGCCCATAGGCTCGCAACATCTGCGCACGAAGTGCACACCGCAAAATATTTGTACATTTTAGGAGGCAATAAGTTGGGTTATGGTTAGGGTTAGGGGCTTGTAAAAAGTGTCAAAGTATATTTTTTTATTTTTGTTGATTTTTTAAAAAAAATATTTTTTAAATTTTAAAATTTTTGTATAATATTTTTAAAAATTAAAAAAAAAATTTTTAGGATCTTTACTCACAGAGGGTTGGTATTGTGGTTTGTAACAAGTGTTAGAATTTGTAACAAGTATTAGGGTTGGGGTTTGCGTTAGGATTACGGGTAGGGGATTGTGTTAGGGTTAGGGGTTTGCAAAATGTGTCAAAACATATTCATTTATTTTTGTTGATTTAAAAAATATATATATTTTTAATTTATAAAATTTTTGTAAAATTTTTTTTTAAATTTTACATTTTTTTAGGTTCTTTACTCACAGAAGGTTGGTATTGGTGGTCTGTAACAAGTGTCAAAAAATTAGGGTTAGGGGTTTGTAAAAAGTGTCAAAAAATTCTTGCATCGCTTGACGGATGTGAGTCGACTTGCTGCCGCTAGGCGGCGAGCCCATAGGCTCGCAACATCTGCGCACGAAGTAAAAAGTGTCCAAAAGATAGGGCTAGTGTTAGGGTTAGGGTTAGGTCTAGGGTTAGGGGTTTGTAAAAAGTGTCAAAAAATTCTTGCGGCGCTTGACGAAAGGGAGTCGACTTGCTTCCGCTAGGCGGCGAGCCCATAGGCTCGCAACATCTGCGCATGAAGTAAAAGGTGTCCAAAAGATAGGGCTAGTGTTAGGGTTAGTGTTAGGGTTAGGTTTAGGGTTAGGGGTTTGTAAAAAGTGTCAAAAAATTCTTGCGGCGCTTGACGAAAACGAGTCGACTTGCTGCCGCTAGGCGGCGAGCCCATAGGCTCGCTACATCTGCGCACAAAGTGTGCACTGCAAAATATTTGCACATTTTAGAAGGCAATAAGTAGCTTAAAATTGCATCCTTTAATCTAATTTTTAGGGTTAGGGTTAGGGTTATGGGGATAGTAAAAAGAGTCAAAAAATTAGGGTTGGTGTTCGGGGTTTGTGAAAAGTGTCCAAAAGTTAGGGCTAGTGTTAGGGTTAGGGTTAGGTTTAGGGTTAGGGGTTTTTAAAATGTGTCAAAAAATTCTTGCGGTGCTTGATGAAGGAGGGATGCCTTGCTGCCGCAAGGCGGTGAGCCCATAGGCTCGCAACATCTGCGCACGAAGTGCACGCCGCAAAATATTTGTACATTTTAGGAGGCAATAAGTTGGGTTATGGTTAGGGTTAGGGGCTTGTAAAAAGTGTCAAAGTATATTTTTTTATTTTTGTTGATTTTTAAAAAAAAATATTTTTTAAATTTTAAAATTTTTGTATAATATTTTTAAAAATTAAAAAAAAATTTTTTTAGGATCTTTACTCACAGAGGGTTGGTATTGTGGTTTGTAACAAGTGTTAGAATTTGTAACAAGTATTAGGGTTGGGGTTTGCGTTAGGATTACGGGTAGGGGATTGTGTTAGGGTTAGGGGTTTGCAAAATGTGTCAAAACATATTTATTTATTTTTGTTGATTTAAAAAAAATATATATTTTTAATTTATAAAAATTTTTTTTTAATTTTACATTTTTTTAGGTTCTTTACTCACAGAAGGTTGGTATTGGTGGTCTGTAACAAGTGTCAAAAAATTAGGGTTAGGGGTTTGTAAAAAGTGTCAAAAAATTCTTGCATCGCTTGACGGATGTGAGTCGACTTGCTGCCGCTAGGCGGCGAGCCCATAGGCTCGCAACATCTGCGCACGAAGTAAAAAGTGTCCAAAAGATAGGGCTAGTGTTAGGGTTAGGGTTAGGTCTAGGATTAGGGGTTTGTAAAAAGTGTCAAAAAATTCTTGCGGCGCTTGACGAAAGGGAGTCGACTTGCTTCCGCTAGGCGGCGAGCCCATAGGCTCACAACATCTGCGCACGAAGTAAAAAGTGTCCAAAAGATAGGGCTAGTGTTAGGATTAGGGCTAGTGTTAGGGTTAGTGTTAGGGGTTTGTAAAAAGTGTCAAAAAATTCTTGCGGCGCTTGACGAAAGAGAGTCGACTTGCTGCCGCTAGGCGGCGAGCCCATAGCCTCGCAACATCTGCGCACGAGGTGCGCGCTGCAAAATAGTTGCACATTTTAAGAGGCAATAAGTAGCTTAAAATTACATCCTTTAATCTAATTTTTAGGGTTAGGGTTAGGGGATAGTAACAAGTGTCAAAACATTAGGGTTAGGGGTTTGTAAAAAGTGTCCAAAAGTTAGGGCTAGTGATAGGGTTGGGGTTTGTAAAAAGTGTCAAAAAATTCTTGCGACGCTTGACGAAAGAGAGTCGACTTGCTGCCGCTAGGCGGTGAGCCCATAGGCTCGCAACATCTGCGCACGAAGTAAAAAGTGTCCAAAAGATAGGGCTAGTGTTAGGGTTAGGGCTAGTGTTAGGGTTAGTGTTAGGGGTTTGTAAAAAGTGTCAAAAAATTCTTGCGGCGCTTGACGAAAGAGAGTCGACTTGCTGCCGCTAGGCGGCGAGTCCATAGGCTCGCAACATCTGCGCACGAAGTAAAAGGTGTCCAAAAGATAGGGCTAGTGTTAGGGTTAGTGTTAGGGTTAGGTTTAGGGTTAGGGGTTTGTAAAAAGTGTCAAAAAATTCTTGCGGCGCTTGACGAAAACGAGTCGACTTGCTGCCGCTAGGCGGCGAGCCCATAGGCTCGCTACATCTGCGCACAAAGTGTGCGCCGCAAAATATTTGCACATTTTAGAAGGCAATAAGTAGCTTAAAATTGCATCCTTTAATCTAATTTTTAGGGTTAGGGTTAGGGTTATGGGGATAGTAAAAAGAGTCAAAAAATTAGGGTTAGTGTTCGGGGTTTGTGAAAAGTGTCCAAAAGTTAGGGCTAGTGTTAGGGTTAGGGTTAGGGTTAGGTTTAGGGTTAGGGGTTTTTAAAATGTGTCAAAAAATTCTTGCGGTGCTTGATGAAGGAGGGATGCCTTGCTGCCGCTAGGCGGTGAGCCCATAGGCTCGCAACATCTGCGCACGAGTTGCACGCCGCAAAATATTTGTACATTTTAGGAGGCAATAAGTTGGGTTATGGTTAAGGTTAGGGGCTTGTAAAAAGTGTCAAAGTATTTTTTTTTTATTTTTGTTGATTTTTTAAAAAAAATATTTTTTTATTTTTAAAATTTTAGTATAATATTTTTAAAAATTAAAAAAAAAATTTTTTAGGATCTTTACTCACAGAGGGTTGGTATTGTGGTTTGTAACAAGTGTTAGAATTTGTAACAAGTATTAGGGTTGGGGTTTGCGTTAGGATTACGGGTAGGGGATTATGTTAGGGTTAGGGGTTTGCAAAATGTGTCAAAACATATTTATTTATTTTTGTTGATTTAAAAAATATATATATTTTTAATTTATAAAATTTTTGTGTAATTTTTTTTTTAATTTTACATTTTTTTAGGTTCTTTACTCACAGAAGGTTGGTATTGGTGGTCTGTAACAAGTGTCAAAAAATAAGGGTTAGGGGTTTGTAAAAAGTGTCCAAAAGTTAGGGCTAGTGTTAGGGTTAGGGGTTTGTAAAAAGTGTCAAAAAATTCTTGCGTCGCTTGACGAATGTGAGTCGAAATGCTGCCGCTAGGCGGCGAGCCCATAGGCTCGCAACATCTGCGCATGAAGTAAAAAGTGTCCAAAAGATAGGGCTAGTGTTAGGGTTAGGGTTAGGTCTAGGGTTAGGGGTTTGTAAAAAGTGTCAAAAAATTCTTGCGGCGCTTGACGAAAGAGAGTCGACTTGCTGCCGCTAGGCGGCGAGCCCATAGGCTCGCAACATCTGCGCACGAAGTAAAAAGTGTCCAAAAGATAGGGCTAGTGTTAGGGTTAGTGTTAGGGTTAGGTTTAGGGTTAGGGGTTTGTAAAAAGTGTCAAAAAATTCTTGCGGCGCTTGACGAAAACGAGTCGACTTGCTGCCGCTAGGCGGCGAGCCCATAGGCTCGCTACATCTGCGCACAAAGTGTGCGCCGCAAAATATTTGCACATTTTAGAAGGCAATAAGTAGCTTAAAATTGCATCCTTTAATCTAATTTTTAGGGTTAGGGTTAGGGTTATGGGGATAGTAAAAAGAGTCAAAAAATTAGGGTTAGTGTTCGGGGTTTGTGAAAAGTGTCCAAAAGTTAGGGCTATTGTTAGGGTTAGGGTTAGGGTTAGGTTTAGGGTTAGGGGTTTTTAAAATGTGTCAAAAAATTCTTGCGGTGCTTGATGAAGGAGGGATGCCTTGCTGCCGCTAGGCGGTGAGCCCATAGGCTCGCAACATCTGCGCACGAGTTGCACGCCGCAAAATATTTGTACATTTTAGGAGGCAATAAGTTGGGTTATGGTTAGGGTTAGGGGCTTGTAAAAAGTGTCAAAGTATTTTTTTTTAATTTTTGTTGATTTTTTAAAAAAAATATTTTTTTATTTTTAAAATTTTAGTATAATATTTTTAAAAATTAAAAAAAAAATTTTTTAGGATCTTTACTCACAGAGGGTTGGTATTGTGGTTTGTAACAAGTGTTAGAATTTGTAACAAGTATTAGGGTTGGGGTTTGCGTTAGGATTACGGGTAGGGGATTATGTTAGGGTTAGGGGTTTGCAAAATGTGTCAAAACATATTTATTTATTTTTGTTGATTTAAAAAATATATATATTTTTAATTTATAAAATTTTTGTGTAATTTTTTTTTTAATTTTACATTTTTTTAGGTTCTTTACTCACAGAAGGTTGGTATTGGTGGTCTGTAACAAGTGTCAAAAAATAAGGGTTAGGGGTTTGTAAAAAGTGTCCAAAAGTTAGGGCTAGTGTTAGGGTTAGGGGTTTGTAAAAAGTGTCAAAAAATTCTTGCGTCGCTTGACGAATGTGAGTCGAAATGCTGCCGCTAGGCGGCGAGCCCATAGGCTCGCAACATCTGCGCATGAAGTAAAAAGTGTCCAAAAGATAGGGCTAGTGTTAGGGTTAGGGTTAGGTCTAGGGTTAGGGGTTTGTAAAAAGTGTCAAAAAATTCTTGCGGCGCTTGACGAAAGAGAGTCGACTTGCTGCCGCTAGGCGGCGAGCCCATAGGCTCGCAACATCTGCGCACGAAGTAAAAAGTGTCCAAAAGATAGGGCTAGTGTTAGGGTTAGGGCTAGTGTTAGGGTTAGTGTTAGGGGTTTGTAAAAAGTGTCAAAAAATTCTTGCGGCGCTTGACGAAAGAGAGTCGACTTGCTGCCGCTAGGCGGCGAGTCCATAGGCTCGCAACATCTGCGCACGAAGTAAAAGGTGTCCAAAAGATAGGGCTAGTGTTAGGGTTAGTGTTAGGGGTTTGTAAAAAGTGTCAAAAAATTCTTGCGGCGCTTGACGAAAGAGAGTCGACTTGCTGCCGCTAGGCGGCGAGCCCATAGCCTCGCAACATCTGCGCACGAGGTGCACGCTGCAAAATAGTTGCACATTTTAAGAGGCAATAAGTAGCTTAAAATTGCATCCTTTAATCTAATTTTTAGGGTTAGGGTTAGGGGATAGTAACAAGTGTCAAAAAATTAGGGTTAGGGGTTTGTAAAAAGTGTCCAAAAGTTAGGGCTAGTGTTAGGGTTGGGGTTTGTAAAAAGTGTCAAAAGATTCTTGCGACGCTTGACGAAAGAGAGTCGACTTGCTGCCGCTAGGCGGCGAGCCCATAGGCTCGCAACATCTGCGCACGAAGTAAAAAGTGTCCAAAAGATAGGGCTAGTGTTAGGGTTAGGGCTAGTGTTAGGGTTAGTGTTAGGGGTTTGTAAAAAGTGTCAAAAAATTCTTGCGGCGCTTGACGAAAGAGAGTCGACTTGCTGCCGCTAGGCGGCGAGTCCATAGGCTCGCAACATCTGCGCACGAAGTAAAAGGTGTCCAAAAGATAGGGCTAGTGTTAGGGTTAGTGTTAGGGTTAGGTTTAGGGTTAGGGGTTTGTAAAAAGTGTCAAAAAATTCTTGCGGCGCTTGACGAAAACGAGTCGACTTGCTGCCGCTAGGCGGCGAGCCCATAGGCTCGCTACATCTGCGCACAAAGTGTGCGCCGCAAAATATTTGCACATTTTAGAAGGCAATAAGTAGCTTAAAATTGCATCCTTTAATCTAATTTTTAGGGTTAGGGTTAGGGTTATGGGGATAGTAAAAAGAGTCAAAAAATTAGGGTTAGTGTTCGGGGTTTGTGAAAAGTGTCCAAAAGTTAGGGCTAGTGTTAGGGTTAGGGTTAGGGTTAGGTTTAGGGTTAGGGGTTTTTAAAATGTGTCAAAAAATTCTTGCGGTGCTTGATGAAGGAGGGATGCCTTGCTGCCGCAAGGCGGTGAGCCCATAGGCTCGCAACATCTGCGCACGAAGTGCACACCGCAAAATATTTGTACATTTTAGGAGGCAATAAGTTGGGTTATGGTTAGGGTTAGGGGCTTGTAAAAAGTGTCAAAGTATATTTTTTTATTTTTGTTGATTTTTTAAAAAAAATATTTTTTAAATTTTAAAATTTTTGTATAATATTTTTAAAAATTAAAAAAAAAATTTTTAGGATCTTTACTCACAGAGGGTTGGTATTGTGGTTTGTAACAAGTGTTAGAATTTGTAACAAGTATTAGGGTTGGGGTTTGCGTTAGGATTACGGGTAGGGGATTGTGTTAGGGTTAGGGGTTTGCAAAATGTGTCAAAACATATTCATTTATTTTTGTTGATTTAAAAAATATATATATTTTTAATTTATAAAATTTTTGTAAAATTTTTTTTTAAATTTTACATTTTTTTAGGTTCTTTACTCACAGAAGGTTGGTATTGGTGGTCTGTAACAAGTGTCAAAAAATTAGGGTTAGGGGTTTGTAAAAAGTGTCAAAAAATTCTTGCATCGCTTGACGGATGTGAGTCGACTTGCTGCCGCTAGGCGGCGAGCCCATAGGCTCGCAACATCTGCGCACGAAGTAAAAAGTGTCCAAAAGATAGGGCTAGTGTTAGGGTTAGGGTTAGGTCTAGGGTTAGGGGTTTGTAAAAAGTGTCAAAAAATTCTTGCGGCGCTTGACGAAAGGGAGTCGACTTGCTTCCGCTAGGCGGCGAGCCCATAGGCTCGCAACATCTGCGCATGAAGTAAAAAGTGTCCAAAAGATAGGGCTAGTGTTAGGATTAGGGCTAGTGTTAGGGTTAGTGTTAGGGGTTTGTAAAAAGTGTCAAAAAATTCTTGCGGCGCTTGACGAAAGAGAGTCGACTTGCTGCCGCTAGGCGGCGAGCCCATAGCCTCGCAACATCTGCGCACGAGGTGCGCGCTGCAAAATAGTTGCACATTTTAAGAGGCAATAAGTAGCTTAAAATTGCATCCTTTAATCTAATTTTTAGGGTTAGGGTTAGGGGATAGTAACAAGTGTCAAAACATTAGGGTTAGGGGTTTGTAAAAAGTGTCCAAAAGTTAGGGCTAGTGTTAGGGTTGGGGTTTGTAAAAAGTGTCAAAAAATTCTTGCGACGCTTGACGAAAGAGAGTCGACTTGCTGCCGCTAGGCGGCGAGCCCATAGGCTCGCAACATCTGCGCACGAAGTAAAAAGTGTCCAAAAGATAGGGCTAGTGTTAGGGTTAGGGCTAGTGTTAGGGTTAGTGTTAGGGGTTTGTAAAAAGTGTCAAAAAATTCTTGCGGCGCTTGACGAAAGAGAGTCGACTTGCTGCCGCTAGGCGGCGAGTCCATAGGCTCGCAACATCTGCGCATGAAGTGAAAGGTGTCCAAAAGATAGGGCTAGTGTTAGGGTTAGTGTTAGGGTTAGGTTTAGGGTTAGGGGTTTGTAAAAAGTGTCAAAAAATTCTTGCGGCGCTTGACGAAAACGAGTCGACTTGCTGCCGCTAGGCGGCGAGCCCATAGGCTCGCTACATCTGCGCACAAAGTGTGCGCCGCAAAATATTTGCACATTTTAGAAGGCAATAAGTAGCTTAAAATTGCATCCTTTAATCTAATTTTTAGGGTTAGGGTTAGGGTTATGGGGATAGTAAAAAGAGTCAAAAAATTAGGGTTAGTGTTCGGGGTTTGTGAAAAGTGTCCAAAAGTTAGGGCTAGTGTTAGGGTTAGGGTTAGGGTTAGGTTTAGGGTTAGGGGTTTTTTAAATGTGTCAAAAAATTCTTGCGGTGCTTGATGAAGGAGGGATGCCTTGCTGCCGCTAGGCGGTGAGCCCATAGGCTCGCAACATCTGCGCACGAAGTGCACGCCGCAAAATATTTGTACATTTTAGGAGGCAAAAGTTGGGTTATGGTTAGGGTTAGGGGCTTGTAAAAAGTGTCAAAGTATATTTTTTTATTTTTGTTGATTTTAAAAAAAAAATATTTTTTAAATTTTAAAATTTTTGTATAATATTTTTAAAAATTAAAAAAAAATTTTTTTAGGATCTTTACTCACAGAGGGTTGGTATTGTGGTTTGTAACAAGTGTTAGAATTTGTAACAAGTATTAGGGTTGGGGTTTGCGTTAGGATTACGGGTAGGGGATTGTGTTAGGGTTAGGGGTTTGCAAAATGTGTCAAAACATATTTATTTATTTTTGTTGATTTAAAAAATATATATATTTTTAATTTATAAAATTTTTGTAAAATTTTTTTTTAAATTTTACATTTTTTTAGGTTCTTTACTCACAGAAGGTTGGTATTGGTGGTCTGTAACAAGTGTCAAAAAATTAGGGTTAGGGGTTTGTAAAAAGTGTCAAAAAATTCTTGCATCGCTTGACGAATGTGAGTCGACTTGCTGCCGCTAGGCGGCGAGCCCATAGGCTCGCAACATCTGCGCACGAAGTAAAAAGTGTCCAAAAGATAGGGCTAGTGTTAGGGTTAGGGTTAGGTCTAGGGTTAGGGGTTTGTAAAAAGTGTCAAAAAATTCTTGCGGCGCTTGACAAAAGGGAGTCGACTTGCTGCCGCTAGGCGGCGAGCCCATAGGCTCGCAACATCTGCGCACGAAGTAAAAAGTGTCCAAAAGATAGGGCTAGTGTTAGGATTAGGGCTAGTGTTAGGGTTAGTGTTAGGGGTTTGTAAAAAGTGTCAAAAAATTCTTGCGGCGCTTGACGAAAGAGAGTCGACTTGCTGCCGCTAGGCGGCGAGCCCATAGCCTCGCAACATCTGCGCACGAGGTGCGCGCTGCAAAATAGTTGCACATTTTAAGAGGCAATAAGTAGCTTAAAATTGCATCCTTTAATCTAATTTTTAGGGTTAGGGTTAGGGGATAGTAACAAGTGTCAAAAAATTAGGGTTAGGGGTTTGTAAAAAGTGTCCAAAAGTTAGGGCTAGTGTTAGGGTTGGGGTTTGTAAAAAGTGTCAAAAAATTCTTGCGACGCTTGACGAAAGAGAGTCGACTTTCTGCCGCTAGGCGGCGAGCCCATAGGCTCGCAACATCTGCGCACGAAGTAAAAAGTGTCCAAAAGATAGGGCTAGTGTTAGGGTTAGGGCTAGTGTTAGGGTTAGTGTTAGGGGTTTGTAAAAAGTGTCAAAAAATTCTTGCGTCGCTTGACGAATGTGAGTCGAAATGCTGCCGCTAGGCGGCGAGCCCATAGGCTCGCAACATCTGCGCATGAAGTAAAAAGTGTCCAAAAGATAGGGCTAGTGTTAGGGTTAGGGTTAGGTCTAGGGTTAGGGGTTTGTAAAAAGTGTCAAAAAATTCTTGCGGCGCTTGACGAAAGAGAGTCGACTTGCTGCCGCTAGGCGGCGAGCCCATAGGCTCGCAACATCTGCGCACGAAGTAAAAAGTGTCCAAAAGATAGGGCTAGTGTTAGGGTTAGTGTTAGGGTTAGGTTTAGGGTTAGGGGTTTGTAAAAAGTGTCAAAAAATTCTTGCGGCGTTTGACGAAAACGAGTCGACTTGCTGCCGCTAGGCGGCGAGCCCATAGGCTCGCTACATCTGCGCACAAAGTGTGCGCCGCAAAATATTTGCACATTTTAGAAGGCAATAAGTAGCTTAAAATTGCATCCTTTAATCTAATTTTTAGGGTTAGGGTTAGGGTTATGGGGATAGTAAAAAGAGTCAAAAAATTAGGGTTAGTGTTCGGGGTTTGTGAAAAGTGTCCAAAAGTTAGGGCTATTGTTAGGGTTAGGGTTAGGGTTAGGTTTAGGGTTAGGGGTTTTTAAAATGTGTCAAAAAATTCTTGCGATGCTTGATGAAGGAGGGATGCCTTGCTGCCGCTAGGCGGTGAGCCCATAGGCTCGCAACATCTGCGCACGAGTTGCACGCCGCAAAATATTTGTACATTTTAGGAGGCAATAAGTTGGGTTATGGTTAGGGTTAGGGGCTTGTAAAAAGTGTCAAAGTATTTTTTTTTTATTTTTGTTGATTTTTTAAAAAAAATATTTTTTTATTTTTAAAATTTTAGTATAATATTTTTAAAAATTAAAAAAAAAATTTTTTAGGATCTTTACTCACAGAGGGTTGGTATTGTGGTTTGTAACAAGTGTTAGAATTTGTAACAAGTATTAGGGTTGGGGTTTGCGTTAGGATTACGGGTAGGGGATTATGTTAGGGTTAGGGGTTTGCAAAATGTGTCAAAACATATTTATTTATTTTTGTTGATTTAAAAAATATATATATTTTTAATTTATAAAATTTTTGTGTAATTTTTTTTTTAATTTTACATTTTTTTAGGTTCTTTACTCACAGAAGGTTGGTATTGGTGGTCTGTAACAAGTGTCAAAAAATAAGGGTTAGGGGTTTGTAAAAAGTGTCCAAAAGTTAGGGCTAGTGTTAGGGTTAGGGGTTTGTAAAAAGTGTCAAAAAATTCTTGCGTCGCTTGACGAATGTGAGTCGAAATGCTGCCGCTAGGCGGCGAGCCCATAGGCTCGCAACATCTGCGCATGAAGTAAAAAGTGTCCAAAAGATAGGGCTAGTGTTAGGGTTAGGGTTAGGTCTAGGGTTAGGGGTTTGTAAAAAGTGTCAAAAAATTCTTGCGGCGCTTGACGAAAGAGAGTCGACTTGCTGCCGCTAGGCGGCGAGCCCATAGGCTCGCAACATCTGCGCACGAAGTAAAAAGTGTCCAAAAGATAGGGCTAGTGTTAGGGTTAGGGCTAGTGTTAGGGTTAGTGTTAGGGGTTTGTAAAAAGTGTCAAAAAATTCTTGCGGCGCTTGACGAAAGAGAGTCGACTTGCTGCCGCTAGGCGGCGAGTCCATAGGCTCGCAACATCTGCGCACGAAGTAAAAGGTGTCCAAAAGATAGGGCTAGTGTTAGGGTTAGTGTTAGGGGTTTGTAAAAAGTGTCAAAAAATTCTTGCGGCGCTTGACGAAAGAGAGTCGACTTGCTGCCGCTAGGCGGCGAGCCCATAGCCTCGCAACATCTGCGCACGAGGTGCACGCTGCAAAATAGTTGCACATTTTAAGAGGCAATAAGTAGCTTAAAATTGCATCCTTTAATCTAATTTTTAGGGTTAGGGTTAGGGGATAGTAACAAGTGTCAAAAAATTAGGGTTAGGGGTTTGTAAAAAGTGTCCAAAAGTTAGGGCTAGTGTTAGGGTTGGGGTTTGTAAAAAGTGTCAAAAAATTCTTGCGACGCTTGACGAAAGAGAGTCGACTTGCTGCCGCTAGGCGGCGAGCCCATAGGCTCGCAACATCTGCGCACGAAGTAAAAAGTGTCCAAAAGATAGGGCTAGTGTTAGGGTTAGGGCTAGTGTTAGGGTTAGTGTTAGGGGTTTGTAAAAAGTGTCAAAAAATTCTTGCGGCGCTTGACGAAAGAGAGTCGACTTGCTGCCGCTAGGCGGCGAGTCCATAGGCTCGCAACATCTGCGCACGAAGTAAAAGGTGTCCAAAAGATAGGGCTAGTGTTAGGGTTAGTGTTAGGGTTAGGTTTAGGGTTAGGGGTTTGTAAAAAGTGTCAAAAAATTCTTGCGGCGCTTGACGAAAACGAGTCGACTTGCTGCCGCTAGGCGGCGAGCCCATAGGCTCGCTACATCTGCGCACAAAGTGTGCGCCGCAAAATATTTGCACATTTTAGAAGGCAATAAGTAGCTTAAAATTGCATCCTTTAATCTAATTTTTAGGGTTAGGGTTAGGGTTATGGGGATAGTAAAAAGAGTCAAAAAATTAGGGTTAGTGTTCGGGGTTTGTGAAAAGTGTCCAAAAGTTAGGGCTAGTGTTAGGGTTAGGGTTAGGGTTAGGTTTAGGGTTAGGGGTTTTTAAAATGTGTCAAAAAATTCTTGCGGTGCTTGATGAAGGAGGGATGCCTTGCTGCCGCAAGGCGGTGAGCCCATAGGCTCGCAACATCTGCGCACGAAGTGCACACCGCAAAATATTTGTACATTTTAGGAGGCAATAAGTTGGGTTATGGTTAGGGTTAGGGGCTTGTAAAAAGTGTCAAAGTATATTTTTTTATTTTTGTTGATTTTTTAAAAAAAATATTTTTTAAATTTTAAAATTTTTGTATAATATTTTTAAAAATTAAAAAAAATTTTTTTAGGATCTTTACTCACAGAGGGTTGGTATTGTGGTTTGTAACAAGTGTTAGAATTTGTAACAAGTATTAGGGTTGGGGTTTGCGTTAGGATTACGGGTAGGGGATTGTGTTAGGGTTAGGGGTTTGCAAAATGTGTCAAAACATATTCATTTATTTTTGTTGATTTAAAAAATATATATATTTTTAATTTATAAAATTTTTGTAAAATTTTTTTTTAAATTTTACATTTTTTTAGGTTCTTTACTCACAGAAGGTTGGTATTGGTGGTCTGTAACAAGTGTCAAAAAATTAGGGTTAGGGGTTTGTAAAAAGTGTCAAAAAATTCTTGCATCGCTTGACGGATGTGAGTCGACTTGCTGCCGCTAGGCGGCGAGCCCATAGGCTCGCAACATCTGCGCACGAAGTAAAAAGTGTCCAAAAGATAGGGCTAGTGTTAGGGTTAGGGTTAGGTCTAGGGTTAGGGGTTTGTAAAAAGTGTCAAAAAATTCTTGCGGCGCTTGACGAAAGGGAGTCGACTTGCTTCCGCTAGGCGGCGAGCCCATAGGCTCGCAACATCTGCGCATGAAGTAAAAAGTGTCCAAAAGATAGGGCTAGTGTTAGGATTAGGGCTAGTGTTAGGGTTAGTGTTAGGGGTTTGTAAAAAGTGTCAAAAAATTCTTGCGGCGCTTGACGAAAGAGAGTCGACTTGCTGCCGCTAGGCGGCGAGCCCATAGCCTCGCAACATCTGCGCACGAGGTGCGCGCTGCAAAATAGTTGCACATTTTAAGAGGCAATAAGTAGCTTAAAATTGCATCCTTTAATCTAATTTTTAGGGTTAGGGTTAGGGGATAGTAACAAGTGTCAAAACATTAGGGTTAGGGGTTTGTAAAAAGTGTCCAAAAGTTAGGGCTAGTGTTAGGGTTGGGGTTTGTAAAAAGTGTCAAAAAATTCTTGCGACGCTTGACGAAAGAGAGTCGACTTGCTGCCGCTAGGCGGCGAGCCCATAGGCTCGCAACATCTGCGCACGAAGTAAAAAGTGTCCAAAAGATAGGGCTAGTGTTAGGGTTAGGGCTAGTGTTAGGGTTAGTGTTAGGGGTTTGTAAAAAGTGTCAAAAAATTCTTGCGGCGCTTGACGAAAGAGAGTCGACTTGCTGCCGCTAGGCGGCGAGTCCATAGGCTCGCAACATCTGCGCATGAAGTGAAAGGTGTCCAAAAGATAGGGCTAGTGTTAGGGTTAGTGTTAGGGTTAGGTTTAGGGTTAGGGGTTTGTAAAAAGTGTCAAAAAATTCTTGCGGCGCTTGACGAAAACGAGTCGACTTGCTGCCGCTAGGCGGCGAGCCCATAGGCTCGCTACATCTGCGCACAAAGTGTGCGCCGCAAAATATTTGCACATTTTAGAAGGCAATAAGTAGCTTAAAATTGCATCCTTTAATCTAATTTTTAGGGTTAGGGTTAGGGTTATGGGGATAGTAAAAAGAGTCAAAAAATTAGGGTTAGTGTTCGGGGTATGTGAAAAGTGTCCAAAAGTTAGGGCTAGTGTTAGGGTTAGGGTTAGGGTTAGGTTTAGGGTTAGGGGTTTTTTAAATGTGTCAAAAAATTCTTGCGGTGCTTGATGAAGGAGGGATGCCTTGCTGCCGCTAGGCGGTGAGCCCATAGGCTCGCAACATCTGCGCACGAAGTGCACGCCGCAAAATATTTGTACATTTTAGGAGGCAAAAGTTGGGTTATGGTTAGGGTTAGGGGCTTGTAAAAAGTGTCAAAGTATATTTTTTTATTTTTGTTGATTTTTAAAAAAAAATATTTTTTAAATTTTAAAATTTTTGTATAATATTTTTAAAAATTAAAAAAAAAATTTTTTAGGATCTTTACTCACAGAGGGTTGGTATTGTGGTTTGTAACAAGTGTTAGAATTTGTAACAAGTATTAGGGTTGGGGTTTGCGTTAGGATTACGGGTAGGGGATTGTGTTAGGGTTAGGGGTTTGCAAAATGTGTCAAAACATATTTATTTATTTTTGTTGATTTAAAAAATATATATATTTTTAATTTATAAAATTTTTGTAAAATTTTTTTTTAAATTTTACATTTTTTTAGGTTCTTTACTCACAGAAGGTTGGTATTGGTGGTCTGTAACAAGTGTCAAAAAATTAGGGTTAGGGGTTTGTAAAAAGTGTCAAAAAATTCTTGCATCGCTTGACGAATGTGAGTCGACTTGCTGCCGCTAGGCGGCGAGCCCATAGGCTCGCAACATCTGCGCACGAAGTAAAAAGTGTCCAAAAGATAGGGCTAGTGTTAGGGTTAGGGTTAGGTCTAGGGTTAGGGGTTTGTAAAAAGTGTCAAAAAATTCTTGCGGCGCTTGACAAAAGGGAGTCGACTTGCTGCCGCTAGGCGGCGAGCCCATAGGCTCGCAACATCTGCGCACGAAGTAAAAAGTGTCCAAAAGATAGGGCTAGTGTTAGGATTAGGGCTAGTGTTAGGGTTAGTGTTAGGGGTTTGTAAAAAGTGTCAAAAAATTCTTGCGGCGCTTGACGAAAGAGAGTCGACTTGCTGCCGCTAGGCGGCGAGCCCATAGCCTCGCAACATCTGCGCACGAGGTGCGCGCTGCAAAATAGTTGCACATTTTAAGAGGCAATAAGTAGCTTAAAATTGCATCCTTTAATCTAATTTTTAGGGTTAGGGTTAGGGGATAGTAACAAGTGTCAAAAAATTAGGGTTAGGGGTTTGTAAAAAGTGTCCAAAAGTTAGGGCTAGTGTTAGGGTTGGGGTTTGTAAAAAGTGTCAAAAAATTCTTGCGACGCTTGACGAAAGAGAGTCGACTTTCTGCCGCTAGGCGGCGAGCCCATAGGCTCGCAACATCTGCGCACGAAGTAAAAAGTGTCCAAAAGATATGGCTAGTGTTAGGGTTAGGGCTAGTGTTAGGGTTAGTGTTAGGGGTTTGTAAAAAGTGTCAAAAAATTCTTGCGGCGCTTGACGAAAGAGAGTCGACTTGCTGCCGCTAGGCGGCGAGTCCATAGGCTCGCAACATCTGCGCACAAAGTAAAAGGTGTCCAAAAGATAGGGCTAGTGTTAGGGTTAGTGTTAGGGTTAGGTTTAGGGTTAGGGGTTTGTAAAAAGTGTCAAAAAATTCTTGCGGCGCTTGACGAAAACGAGTCGACTTGCTGCCGCTAGGCGGCGAGCCCATAGGCTCGCAACATCTGCGCACAAAGTGTGCGCCGCAAAATATTTGCACATTTTAGAAGGCAATAAGTAGCTTAAAATTGCATCCTTTAATCTAATTTTTAGGGTTAGGGTTAGGGTTATGGGGATAGTAAAAAGAGTCAAAAAATTAGGGTTAGTGTTCGGGGTTTGTGAAAAGTGTCCAAAAGTTAGGGCTAGTGTTAGGGTTAGGGTTAGGGTTAGGTTTAGGGTTAGGGGTTTTTTAAATGTGTCAAAAAATTCTTGCGGTGCTTGATGAAGGAGGGATGCCTTGCTGCCGCTAGGCGGTGAGCCCATAGGCTCGCAACATCTGCGCACGAAGTGCACGCCGCAAAATATTTGTACATTTTAGGAGGCAAAAGTTGGGTTATGGTTAGGGTTAGGGGCTTGTAAAAAGTGTCAAAGTATATTTTTTTATTTTTGTTGATTTTTAAAAAAAAATATTTTTTAAATTTTAAAATTTTTGTATAATATTTTTAAAAATTAAAAAAAAATTTTTTTAGGATCTTTACTCACAGAGGGTTGGTATTGTGGTTTGTAACAAGTGTTAGAATTTGTAACAAGTATTAGGGTTGGGGTTTGCGTTAGGATTACGGGTAGGGGATTGTGTTAGGGTTAGGGGTTTGCAAAATGTGTCAAAACATATTTATTTATTTTTGTTGATTTAAAAAATATATATATTTTTAATTTATAAAATTTTTGTAAAATTTTTTTTTAAATTTTACATTTTTTTAGGTTCTTTACTCACAGAAGGTTGGTATTGGTGGTCTGTAACAAGTGTCAAAAAATTAGGGTTAGGGGTTTGTAAAAAGTGTCAAAACATTCTTGCATCGCTTGACGAATGTGAGTCGACTTGCTGCCGCTAGGCGGCGAGCCCATAGGCTCGCAACATCTGCGCACGAAGTAAAAAGTGTCCAAAAGATAGGGCTAGTGTTAGGGTTAGGGTTAGGTCTAGGGTTAGGGGTTTGTAAAAAGTGTCAAAAAATTCTTGCGGCGCTTGACAAAAGGGAGTCGACTTGCTGCCGCTAGGCGGCGAGCCCATAGGCTCGCAACATCTGCGCACGAAGTAAAAAGTGTCCAAAAGATAGGGCTAGTGTTAGGATTAGGGCTAGTGTTAGGGTTAGTGTTAGGGGTTTGTAAAAAGTGTCAAAAAATTCTTGCGGCGCTTGACGAAAGAGAGTCGACTTGCTGCCGCTAGGCGGCGAGCCCATAGCCTCGCAACATCTGCGCACGAGGTGCGCGCTGCAAAATAGTTGCACATTTTAAGAGGCAATAAGTAGCTTAAAATTGCATCCTTTAATCTAATTTTTAGGGTTAGGGTTAGGGGATAGTAACAAGTGTCAAAAAATTAGGGTTAGGGGTTTGTAAAAAGTGTCCAAAAGTTAGGGCTAGTGTTAGGGTTGGGGTTTGTAAAAAGTGTCAAAAAATTCTTGCGACGCTTGACGAAAGAGAGTCGACTTTCTGCCGCTAGGCGGCGAGCCCATAGGCTCGCAACATCTGCGCACGAAGTAAAAAGTGTCCAAAAGATAGGGCTAGTGTTAGGGTTAGGGCTAGTGTTAGGGTTAGTGTTAGGGGTTTGTAAAAAGTGTCAAAAAATTCTTGCGGCGCTTGACGAAAGAGAGTCGACTTGCTGCCGCTAGGCGGCGAGTCCATAGGCTCGCAACATCTGCGCACGAAGTAAAAGGTGTCCAAAAGATAGGGCTAGTGTTAGGGTTAGTGTTAGGGTTAGGTTTAGGGTTAGGGGTTTGTAAAAAGTGTCAAAAAATTCTTGCGGCGCTTGACGAAAACGAGTCGACTTGCTGCCGCTAGGCGGCGAGCCCATAGGCTCGCAACATCTGCGCACGAAGTAAAAGGTGTCCAAAAGATAGGGCTAGTGTTAGGGTTAGTTTTAGGGTTATGTTTAGGGTTAGGGGTTTGTAAAAAGTGTCAAAAAATTCTTGCGGCGCTTGACGAAAACGAGTCGACTTGCTGCCGCTAGGCGGCGAGCCCATAGGCTCGCAACATCTGCGCACAAAGTGTGCGCCGCAAAATATTTGCACATTTTAGAAGGCAATAAGTAGCTTAAAATGGCATCCTTTAATCTAATTTTTAGGGTTAGGGTTAGGGTTATGGGGATAGTAAAAAGAGTCAAAAAATTAGGGTTAGTGTTCGGGGTTT
>NC_092720.1:226559666-226572166 GCF_047496885.1 Scyliorhinus torazame
AGTGTGAGTGAGTGTGAGTGTGTGAGTGAGTGTGTGAGTGAGTGTGTGTGGAGTGGTTGTGAGTGTGTGTGAGTGTGAGTGTGAGTGTGTGTGTGAGTGTGTGTGAGTGTGAGTGTGTGTGAGTGTGAGTGTGAGTGAGTGTTTATGGATGTGATGATCAGTGATGTTGTGGGTCAGTGACGAGCGGGTGGAGTGTTCCCGGGGAGAACGAGCTGGGAACATTCAGAGGAGTTTCGATCTCAGTAAGTTAGCGAGTCAACGGGAACATCCCAGCATGGATTCCGGGAGAACGAGCCGGTTAGAGGGGGGGTATCTGAGGGGGGGGGTGAGAGGGGGAAGGGGAGAGGGGGTGGGAGGGCGGGCGGGAGGGTATCCGAGGGGTGGGGGAGGGGTTGCTGGGGGGGAGGGTATCCGAGGGGTTGGGAGGGTGCCTGAGGGGGGAGTGAGAGGGGGAAGGGGAGACGGGGAGGGGGGAGGTGGGGTATCTGAGGGGGGGTGAGAGGGGGAAGGGGAGAGGGGGTGGTGGGAGGGGGAGGGAGTTGGGGGGGAGGGGGGTATCTGTGGGGGGGTGAGGGGGGAAGCGGAGAGGGGGAGGGGGGGTGTCTGAGGGGGGGGTGAGAGGGGGAAGGGGAGAGGGGGTGGGGGGAGGGGGAGGGGGGTATCTGAGGGGGGTGAGAGGGGGAAGGGGAGAGGGGGTGGGGGAGGGGGAGGGAGTTGGGGGGGAGGGGGGTATCTGAGGGGGGTGAGAGGGGGAAGGGGAGAGGGGGAGGGGGAGGGAGTTGGGGGGAGGGGGGTATCTGGGGGGGGGTGAGAGGGGGAAGGGGAGAGGGGGAGGGAGTTGGGGGGGGAGGGGGGTATCTGAGGGGGGGGTGAGAGGGGGAAGGGGAGAGGGGATGGGGGGAGGGGGAGGGAGTTGGGGGGGAGGGGGGGATCTGTGGGGGGGTGAGAGGGGGAAGCGGAGAGGGGGTGGGGGAGGGGGATGGGGTATCTGAGGGGGGGGTGAGAGGGGGAAGGGGAGAGGGGTGGGGGAGGGGGAGGGAGTTGGGGGGGAGGGGGGTATCTGAGGGGGGTGAGAGGGGGAAGGGGAGAGGGGGAGGGGGAGGGAGTTGGGGGGGAGGGGGGTATCTGGGGGGGTGAGAGGGGGAAGGGGAGAGGGGGAGGGAGTTGGGGGGGAGGGGGGTATCTGAGGGGGGGTGAGAGGGGGAAGCTGAGAGGTGGTGGGGGCCTGGAATACACAGCAGCACCTGCCTGGAATACAGCACCCCCCCCCCCCCCCCCCCCACCCCCGCCCCCCGCTGATACTGCCACCTCCTGACTGGCAAGGAGACCTGACCTCCCACTGGGAATCTGCACAGTGCGATCCCAACCCACAGCAACGTACCAATCCTGTCGGTGTGAGTGAAACCCAGCGTAAAGCCGAAGTCTTTACACCTTCAGTGTGAAGGACAGCGAGACGGTGAACTGGAGCCCAGTGTGAGAGGAACTGCACCCGGCCGTTTCATTGGTACAGGGCTACGGGGAGAGAGCGGGGCAGTGGGATTAGTTTGGGATAGATACAGGGCTATGGGGAGAGAGTGGGGCAGTGGGATTAGTTTGGGGATTGATACAGAGCTATGGGGAGAGATAGGGGCAGTGGGATTAGTTTTGGGATTGATACAGGGCTATGGGGAGAGAGTGGGACAGTGGGAATAGTTTGGGATTGATACAGGGCTATGGGGAGAGAGTGGGGCAGTGGGATTAGTTTTGGGATTGATACAGGGCTATGGGGAGAGAGTGGGACAGTGGGAATAGTTTGGGATTGATACAGGGCTATGGGGAGAGAGCGGGGCAGTGGGATTAGTTTGGGGATTGACACAGGGCTATGGGGAGAGAGCGGGGCTGTGGGATTAGTTTGGGGTTTGATGCAGGGCTATGGGGAGAGAGTGGGGCAGTGGGATTAGTTTGGGATTGATACAGGGCTATGGGGAGAGAGCGGGGCAGTGGGATTAGTTTGGGGATTGATACAGGGCTATGGGGAGAGAGTGAGACGGTGGGATTAGTTGGGGATTGATACAGGGCTACGGGGAGAGAGCGGGGCAGTCGGATTAGTTTGGGATTGATACAGGGCTATGGGGAGAGAGTGGGGCAGTGGGATTAGTTTGGGGATTGATACAGGGCTATGTGGAGAGAGTGTGGCAGTGGGATTAGTTTGGGATTGATACAGGGCTATGGAGAGAGAGCGGGGCAATGGGATTAGTTTGGGGATTGATACAGGGCTATGGGGAGAGAGTGGGGCAGTGGGATTAGTTTGGGGTTTGATGCAGGGCTATGGGGAGAGAGTGGGGCAGTGGGATTAGTTTGGGATTGATACAGGGCTATGGAGAGAGAGTGGGGCAATGGGATTAGTTTGGGATTGATCCAGGGCTATGGGGAGAGAGCGGGACAGTGGGATTAGTTTGGGATTGATACAGGGCTATGGGGAGAGAGTGAGGCAGTGGGATTAGTTTGGGATTGATACAGGGCTATGGGGAGAGAGTGGGACAGTGGGATTAGTTTGGGATTGATACAGGGCTATGGGGAGAGAGCGGGACAGTGGGATTAGTTTGGGATTGATACAGGGCTATGGGGAGAGAGTGGGACAGTGGGAATAGTTTGGGATTGATACAGGGCTATGTGGAGCGAGTGGGGCAGTGGGATTAGTTTGGGGATTGACACAGGGCTATGGGGAGAGAGTGGCGCAGTGGGATTAGTTTGGGGATTGATACAGGGCTATGGGGAGAGAGTGGGGCAGTGGGATTAGTTTGGGATTGATACAGGGCTATGGGGAGAGAGCGGGGCTGTGGGATTAGTTTGGGGATTGATACAGGGCTATGGGGAGAGAGTGGGGCAGTGGGATTAGTTTGGGGATTGATACAGGGCTATGCGGAGAGAGCGGGGCAGTGGGATTAGTTTGGGATTGATACAGGGCTATGGGAGAGAGCGGGGCAGTGGGATTAGTTTGGGGATTGATACAGGGCTATGGGGAGAGAGTGGGGCAGTGGGATTAGTTTGGGGATTGATACAGGGCTATGGGGAGAGAGTGGGGCAGTGGGATTAGTTTGGGATTGATACAGGGCTATGGGGAGAGAGCGGGGCAGTCGGATTAGTTTGGGGATTGATACAGGGCTATGGGGAGTGAGCGGGGCAGTGGGATTAGTTTGGGGATTGATACATGGCTATGGGGAGAGAGCGGGGCAGTGGGATTAGTTTGGGGATTGACACAGGGCAATGGGGAGAGAGTGGGGCAGTGGGATTAGTTTGGGGATTGATACAGGGCTATGGGGAGAGAGCGGGGCAGTGGGATTAGTTTGGGGATTGATACGGGGCTATGGGGAGTGAGCGGGGCAGTGGGATTAGTTTGGGGATTGATACATGGCTATGGGGAGAGAGTGGGGCAGTGGAATTAGTTTGGGGATTGATACAGGGCTATGGGGAGAGAGCGGGGCAGTGGGATTAGTTTGGGATTGATACAGGGCTATGGGGAGAGAGTGGGGCAGTGGGATTAGTTTGGGATTGATACAGGGCTATGGGGAGAGCGGGGCAGTGGGATTAGTTTGGGATTGATACAGGGCTATGGGGAGAGCGGGGCAGTGGGATTAGTTTGGGGATTGATACAGGGCTATGGGGAGAGAGAGGGGCAGTGGGATTAGTTTGGGGATTGATACAGGGCTATGGGGAGAGAGCGGGGCAGTGGGATTAGTTTGGGATTGATACAGGGCTATGGGGAGAGCGGGGCAGTGGGATTAGTTTGGGGATTGATACAGGGCTATGGGGAGAGCGGGGCAGTGGGATTAGTTTGGGATTGATACAGTGCTATGGGGAGAGGGCGGGGCAGTGGGATTAGTTTGGGGATTGATACAGGGCTATGGGGAGAGAGTGAGACAGTGGGATTAGTTTGGGGATTGATACAGGGCTACGGGGAGAGCGCGGGGCTGTCGGATTAGTTTGGGATTGATACAGGGCTATGGGGAGAGAGCGGGGCAGTGGGATTAGTTTGGGGATTGATACAGGGCTATGGGGAGAGAGTGGGGAAGTGGGATTAATTTGGGATTGATTGATACAGGGCTATGGGGAGAGAGCGGGGCAGTGGGATTAGTTTGGGGATTGATACAGGGCTATGGGGAGAGAGCGGGGCAGTGGGATTAGTTTGGGGATTGATGCAGGGTTATGGGGAGAGAGTGGGGCAGTGGGATTAGTTTGGGATTGATACAGGGCTATGGGGAGCGAGTGGGGCAGTGGGATTAGTTTGGGATTGATACAGGGCTGTGGGGAGCGAGTGGGGCTGTGGGATTAGTTTGGGATTGATACAGGGGTTTGGGTAGAGAGTGAGGAAGTGGGATTAGTTTGGGGATACAGGGCTATGGGGAGAGAGCGGGGCAGTGGGATTAGTTTGGGATTGATACAGGGCTATGGGGAGAGAGTGGGACAGTGGGAATAGTTTGGGATTGATACAGGGCTATGTGGAGCGAGTGGGGCAGTGGGATTAGTTTGGGGATTGACACAGGGCTATGGGGAGAGAGTGGCGCAGTGGGATTAGTTTGGGGATTGATACAGGGCTATGGGGAGAGAGTGGGGCAGTGGGATTAGTTTGGGATTGATACAGGGCTATGGGGAGAGAGCGGGGCTGTGGGATTAGTTTGGGGATTGATACAGGGCTATGGGGAGAGAGTGGGGCAGTGGGATTAGTTTGGGGATTGATACAGGGCTATGCGGAGAGAGCGGGGCAGTGGGATTAGTTTGGGATTGATACAGGGCTATGGGAGAGAGCGGGGCAGTGGGATTAGTTTGGGGATTGATACAGGGCTATGGGGAGAGAGTGGGGCAGTGGGATTAGTTTGGGGATTGATACAGGGCTATGGGGAGAGAGTGGGGCAGTGGGATTAGTTTGGGATTGATACAGGGCTATGGGGAGAGAGCGGGGCAGTCGGATTAGTTTGGGGATTGATACAGGGCTATGGGGAGTGAGCGGGGCAGTGGGATTAGTTTGGGGATTGATACATGGCTATGGGGAGAGAGCGGGGCAGTGGGATTAGTTTGGGGATTGACACAGGGCAATGGGGAGAGAGTGGGGCAGTGGGATTAGTTTGGGGATTGATACAGGGCTATGGGGAGAGAGCGGGGCAGTGGGATTAGTTTGGGGATTGATACGGGGCTATGGGGAGTGAGCGGGGCAGTGGGATTAGTTTGGGGATTGATACATGGCTATGGGGAGAGAGTGGGGCAGTGGAATTAGTTTGGGGATTGATACAGGGCTATGGGGAGAGAGCGGGGCAGTGGGATTAGTTTGGGATTGATACAGGGCTATGGGGAGAGAGTGGGGCAGTGGGATTAGTTTGGGATTGATACAGGGCTATGGGGAGAGCGGGGCAGTGGGATTAGTTTGGGATTGATACAGGGCTATGGGGAGAGCGGGGCAGTGGGATTAGTTTGGGGATTGATACAGGGCTATGGGGAGAGAGAGGGGCAGTGGGATTAGTTTGGGGATTGATACAGGGCTATGGGGAGAGAGCGGGGCAGTGGGATTAGTTTGGGATTGATACAGGGCTATGGGGAGAGCGGGGCAGTGGGATTAGTTTGGGGATTGATACAGGGCTATGGGGAGAGCGGGGCAGTGGGATTAGTTTGGGATTGATACAGTGCTATGGGGAGAGGGCGGGGCAGTGGGATTAGTTTGGGGATTGATACAGGGCTATGGGGAGAGAGTGAGACAGTGGGATTAGTTTGGGGATTGATACAGGGCTACGGGGAGAGCGCGGGGCTGTCGGATTAGTTTGGGATTGATACAGGGCTATGGGGAGAGAGCGGGGCAGTGGGATTAGTTTGGGGATTGATACAGGGCTATGGGGAGAGAGTGGGGAAGTGGGATTAATTTGGGATTGATTGATACAGGGCTATGGGGAGAGAGCGGGGCAGTGGGATTAGTTTGGGGATTGATACAGGGCTATGGGGAGAGAGCGGGGCAGTGGGATTAGTTTGGGGATTGATGCAGGGTTATGGGGAGAGAGTGGGGCAGTGGGATTAGTTTGGGATTGATACAGGGCTATGGGGAGCGAGTGGGGCAGTGGGATTAGTTTGGGATTGATACAGGGCTGTGGGGAGCGAGTGGGGCTGTGGGATTAGTTTGGGATTGATACAGGGGTTTGGGTAGAGAGTGAGGAAGTGGGATTAGTTTGGGGATACAGGGCTATGGGGAGAGAGCGGGGCAGTGGTATTAGTTTGGGATTGATACAGGGCGATGGGGAGAGAGTGGGGCAGTGGGATTAGTTTGGGGATTGATACAGGGCTATGGGGAGAGAGTGGGGCAGTGGGATTAGTTTGGGGATGGATACAGGGCTATGGGGAGAGAGCGGGGCTGTGGGATTACTTTGGGGATTGATACAGGGCTATGGGGAGAGAGTGGGGCAGTGGGATTAGTTTGGGGATTGATACAGAGCTATGGGGAGAGAGCGGGACAGTGAGATTAGTTTGGGGATTGATACAGGGCTATGGGGAGAGAGTGGGGGCAGTGGGATTAGTTTGTGATTGATACAGAGCTATGGGGAGAGAGCGGGACAGTGAGATTAGTTTGGGGATTGATACAGGGCTATGGGGAGAGAGCGGGGCAGTGGGATTAGTTTGGGGATTGATACAGGGCTATGGGGAGAGAGTGGGGCAGTGGGATTAGTTTGGGATTGATACAGGGCTATGGGGAGAGAGCGGGGCAGTGGGATTAGTTTCACATTGATACTGGACTGCACTGTCAGAGGGTCAGTACTGAGGGAGTGCCGCACTGTCAGAGGGTCATTATTGAGGGAGTGCCCCACTGTCAGAGGGTCAGTACTGAGGGAGTGCCGCACTGTCAGACGGTCAGTACTGAGGGAGTGCCGCACTGTCAGAGGGTCAGTACTGAGGGAGTGCTGCACTGTCAGAGGGTCAGTACTGAGGGAGTGCTGCACTGTCAGAGGGTCAGGACTGAGGGAGTGCTGCACTGTCAGAGGGTCAGTGCTGAGGGAGTGCTGCACTGTCAGAGGATCAGTAATGAGGGAGTGCTGCACTGTCAGAGGGTCAGTACTGAGGGAGTGCCGCACTGTCAGAGGGTCAGTACTGAGGGAGTGCTGCACTGTCAGAGGGTCAGCTCTGAGGGAGTGCAGCACTGTCAGAGGGTCAGTACTGAGGGAGTGCCGCACTGTCAGAGGGTCAGTACTGAGCGAGTGCCGCACTGTCAGAGGGTCAGTACTGAGGGAGTGCCGCACTGTCAGAGGGTCAGTACTGAGGGAGTGCCGCACTGTCAGAGGGTCAGTACTGAGGGAGTGCCGCACTGTCAGAGGGTCAGTACTGAGGGAGTGCCGCACTGTCAGAGGGTCAGTACTGAGTGAGTGCCGCACTGTCAGAGAGTCGGTACTGAGGGAGTGCCGCCCTGTCAGAGGGTCAGTACTGAGGGAGTGCTGCACTGTCAGAGGGTCAGTACTGAGAGAGTGCCGCACTGTCAGATGGTCAGTACTGAGGGAGTGCCGCACTGTCAGAGGGTCAGTACTGAGGGAGTGCTGCACTGTCAGTGGGTCAGTACTGAGGGAGTGCTGCACTGTCAGAGGGTCAGTACTGAGGGAGTGCTGCACTGTCAGTGGGTCAGTACTGAGGGAGTGCTGCACTGTCAGAGGGTCAGTACTGAGGGAGTGCTGCACTGTCAGAGGGTCAGTACTGAGGGAGTGCCGCACTGTCAGAGGGGCAGTACTGAGGGAGTGCCGCACTGTCAGAGGGTCAGTACTGCGGGAGTGCCGCACTGTCAGAGGGTCAGTACTGAGGGAGTGCCGCACTATCAGAGGGTCAGTACTGAGGGAGTGCCGCACTGTCAGAGGGTCAGTACTGAGGGAGTGCTGCACTGTCAGAGGGTCAGTACTGAGGGAGTGCTGCACTGTCAGAGGGTCAGTACTGAGGGAGTGCCGTACTGTCAGAGGGTCAGTACTGAGGGAGTGCCGCACTGTCAGAGGGTCAGTACTGAGGGAGTGCCGCACTGTCAGAGGGTCAGTACTGAGGGTGTGCCGCACTGTCAGAGGGTCAGTACTGAGGGAGTGCCGTACTGTCAGAGGGTCAGTACTGAGGGAGTGTTGCACTGTCAGAGGGTCATAGAACATAGAACATAGAACAATACAGCGCAGTACAGGCCCTTCGGCCCACGATGTTGCACCGAAACAAAAGCCATCTAACCTACACTATGCCATTATCATCCATATGTTTATCCAATAAACTTTTAAATGCCCTCAATGTTGGCGAGTTCACTACTGTAGCAGGTAGGGCATTCCACGGCCTCACTACTCTTTGCGCAAAGAACCTACCTCTGACCTCTGTCCTATATCTATTATCCCTCAGTTTAAAGTTATGTCCCCTCGTGCCAGCCATATCCATCCGCGGGAGAAGGCTCTCACTGTCCACCCTATCCAACCCCCTGATCATTTTGTATGCCTCTATTAAGTCTCCTCTTAACCTTCTTCCCTCCAACGAAAACAACCTCAAGTCCGTCAGCCTTTCCTCATAAGATTTTCCCTCCATACCAGGCAACATCCTGGTAAATCTCCTCTGCACCCGCTCCAAAGCCTCCACGTCCTTCCTATAATGCGGTGACCAGAACTGTACGCAATACTCCAAATGCGGCCGGACCAGAGTTCTGTACAGCTGCAACATGACCTCCCGACTCCGGAACTCAATCCCTCTACCAATAAAGGCCAACACTCCATAGGCCTTCTTCACAACCCTATCAACCTGGGTGGCAACTTTCAGGGATCTATGTACATGGACACCTAGATCCCTCTGCTCAGCCACACTTTCAAGAACTTTACCATTAGCCAAATATTCCGCATTCCTGTTATTCCTTCTAAAGTGAATCACCTCATACTTCTCTACATTAAACTCCATTTGCCACCTCTCAGCCCAGCTCTGCAGCTTATCTATATCCCTCTGTAACCTGCTACACCCTTCCACACTATCGACAACACCACCGACTTTAGTATCGTCTGCAAATTTACTCACCCACCCTTCTGCGCCTTCCTCTAGGTCATTGATAAAAATGACAAACAGCAACGGCCCCAGAACAGATCCTTGTGGTACTCCACTTGTGACTGTACTCCATTCTGAACATTTCCCATCAACCACCACCCTCTGTCTTCTTTCAGCTAGCCAATTTCTGATCCACATCTCTAAATCACCCTCAATCCCCAGCCTCCGTATTTTTTGCAATAGCCTACCGTGGGGAACCTTATCAAACGCTTTGCTGAAATCCATATACACCACATCAACTGCTCGACCCTCGTCTACCTGTTCAGTCACCTTCTCAAAGAACTCAATAAGGTTTGTGAGGCATGACCTACACTTCACAAAGCCATGCTGACTATCCCTGATCATATTATTCCTATCTAGATGATTATAAATCTTGTCCCTTATAATCCCCTCCAAGACTTTACCCACTACAGACGTGAGGCTCACCGGTCTATAGTTGCCGGGGTTGTCTCTGCTCCCCTTTTTGAACAAAGGGACCACATTTGCTGTCCTCCAGTCCTCTGGCACTATTCCTGTAGCCAATGATGACATAAAAATCAAAGCCAAAGGTCCAGCAATCTCTTCCCTGGCCTCCCATAGAATCCTAGGATAAATCCCATCAGGTCCCGGGGACTTATCTATTTTCAGCCTGTCCAGAATTGCCAACACCTCTTCCCTACGTACCTCAATGCCACCTATTCTATTAGCCTGGGGCTCAGCATTCTCCTCCACAACATTATCTTTTTCCTGAGTGAATACTGACGAAAAATATTCATTTAGTATCTCGCCTATCTCTTCAGACTCCACACACAATTTCCCATCCCTGTCCTTGACTGGTCCTACTCTTTCCCTAGTCATTCGCGTATTCCTGACATACCTATAGAAAGCTTTTGGGTTTTCCTTGATCCTTCCTGCCAAATACTTCTCATGTCCCCTCCTTGCTCGTCTTAGCTCTCTCTTTAGATCCTTCCTCGCTACCTTGTAACTATCCATCGCCCCAACCGAAACTTCACACCTCATCTTCACATAGGCCTCCTTCTTCCTCTTAACAAGAGATTCCACTTCCTTGGTAAACCACGGTTCCCTCGCTCGACGCCTTCCTCCCTGTCTGACCGGTACATACTTATCAAGAACACGCAGTAGCTGATCCTTGAACAAGCCCCACTTATCCAGTGTGCCCAACACTTGCAGCCTACTTCTCCACCTTATCCCCCCCAAGTCACGTCTAATGGCATCATAATTGCCCTTCCCCCAGCTATAACTCTTGCCCTGCGGTGTATACTTATCCCTTTCCATCATTAACGTAAACGTCACCGAATTGTGGTCACTGTCCCCAAAGTGCTCTCCTACCTCCAAATCCAACACCTGGCCTGGTTCATTACCCAAAACCAAATCCAACGTGGCCTCGCCTCTTGTTGGCCTGTCAACATATTGTTTCAGGAAACCCTCCTGCACACACTGTACAAAAAACGACCCATCTATTGTACTCGAACTATATATTTTCCAGTCAATATTTGGAAAGTTAAAGTCTCCCATAATAACTACCCTGTTACTTTCGCTCATATCCAGAATCATCTTCGCCATCCTTTCCTCTACATCCCTAGAACTATTAGGAGGCCTATAAAAAACTCCCAACAGGGTGACCTCTCCTTTCCTGTTTCTAACTTCAGCCAATACTACCTCGGAAGAAGAGTCCCCATCTAGCATCCTCTCCGCCACCGTAATACTGCTCTTGACTAGCAGCGCCACACCTCCCCCTCTTTTGCCTCCTTCTCTGAGCTTACTAAAACACCTAAACCCCGGAACCTGCAACATCCATTCCTGTCCCTGCTCTATCCATGTCTCCGAAATGGCCACAACATCGAAGTCCCAGGTACCAACCCACGCTGCCAGTTCCCCTACCTTGTTTCGTATACTCCTGGCATTGAAGTAGACACACTTCAAACCACCTACCTGAACGCTGGCCCCCTCCTGCGATGTCAAATCTGTGCTCCTGACCTCTATACTCTCATTCTCCCTTACCCTAAAACTACAATCCAGGTTCCCATGCCCCTGCTGCATTAGTTTAAACCCCCCCAAAGAGCACTAACAAATCTCCCCCCCAGGATATTTGTGCCCCTCAGGTTCAGATGTAGACCATCCTGTCTGTAGAGGTCCCACCTTCCCCAGAAAGAGCCCCAGTTATCCAAAAATCTGAAACCCTCCCGCCTGCACCATCCCTGTAGCCACGTGTTTAAATGCTCTCTCTCCCTATTCCTCATCTCACTATCACGTGGCACGGGCAACAACCCAGAGATAACAACTCTGTTTGTTCTAGTTCTGAGCTTCCATCCTAGCTCCCTGAAAGCCTGCCTGACATCCTTGTCCCCTTTCCTACCTATGTCGTTGGTGCCAATGTGGACCACGACTTGGGGCTGCTCCCCCTCCCCCCTAAGGACCCGGAAAACACGATCCGAGACATCACGTACCCTTGCACCTGGGAGGCAACATACCAAACGTGAGTCTCTCACGCTCCCACAAAATCTCCTATCTGTGCCCCTGACTATAGAGTCCCCAATTACTAATGCTCTGCTCCTCTCCCCCCTTCCCTTCTGAGCAACAGGGACAGACTCCGTGCCAGAGGCCCGTACCCCATGGCTTACCCCTGGTAAGTCCCCCCCCCCACAAGTATCCAAAGCGGTATACTTGTTTCTCAGGGGAACGACCGCAGGGGATCCCTGCACTGACTGTTTTTTCCCAGTCCCTCTTACAGTTACCCATCTATCTCCAATCTTTGGTGTAACTAATTCCCTGAAGCTGCTATCTATGACCCCCTCTGCCTCCCGAATGATCCGAAGTTCTTCCAACTCCAGCTCCAGTTCCCTAACTCGGTCTTGGAGGAGCTGGAGATGGCAGCACTTCCTGCAGGTAAAATCAGCAGGGACACTAACTGCATCCCTCACCTCAAACATCCTGCAGGAGGAACATTGCACTCCCTTCCCTGCCATTCCTCTAACTTTCTACCAAGATCTGGCTAACAACTAAATTAAATTTTTATAAAAAATAATAATAATATAATAAAAATATGGTACTTACCTCAGACCAATGGTCAGTACTGAGGGAGTGCCGCACTGTCAGAGGGTCAGTACTGAGGGAGTGCTGCACTGTCAGAGGGTCAGTACTGAGGGAGTGCCGCACTGTCAGAGGGTCAGTACTGAGGGAGTGCCGCACTGTCAGAGGGTCAGTACTGAGGGAGTGCCGCACTGTCAGAGGGTCAGTACTGAGGGAGTGCTGCACTGTCAGAGGGTCAGTACTGAGGGAGTGCTGCACTGTCAGAGGGTCAGTACTGAGGGAGTGCCGCACTGTCAGATGGTCAGTACTGAGGGAGTGCTGCACTGTCAGAGGGTCAGTACTGAGGGAGTGCCGCACTGTCAGAGGGTCAGTACTGAGGGAGTGCTGCACTGTCAGAGGGTCAGTACTGAGGGAGTGCTGCA
>NC_092720.1:226579666-226612166 GCF_047496885.1 Scyliorhinus torazame
GTCTCACACACACAGTCTCACACACACAGTCACACACACACAGTCTCACACACACAGTTACACACACACAGTCTCACACACACAGTCTCACATACACAGTCACACACACACAGTCTCACACACACAGTCACACACACACTCTCACACACACAGTCACACACACACAGTCTCACACACACAGTCTCACACACACAGTCTCACACACACAGTCACACACGCACAGTCACGCACACACAGTCTCACGCACACAGTCTCACATACACAGTCACACACACACAGTCACACACACACAGTCTCACACACACAGTCACACACACACAGTCTCACACACACAGTCACACACACACAGTCACACACACACAGTCACACACACACAGTCTCACACACACAGTCACACACACACAGTCTCACACACACAGTCACACACACACAGTCTCACACACACAGTCACACACACACAGTCACACATACACTCTCTCACACACAGTCACACACACACAGTCACACACACACAGTCTCACACATACAGTCACACACACACAGTCTCACACACACAGTCTCACACACACAGTCACACACACAGTCACACACACACAGTCTCACACACACAGTCACACACACACAGTCTCACACACACAGTCACACACACAGTCACACACACAGAGTCTCACATACACAGTCACACACACACAGTCACACACACACAGTCACACACACAGTCTCACACACACAGTCTCACATACACAGTCACACACACACAGTCTCACACACACAGTCTCACACACACAGTCTCACACACACAGTCTCACACACACAGTCTCACACCACAGTCTCACACACACAGTCACACACACACAGTCTCACACACACAGTCACACACACACAGTCTCACACACACAGTCTCACATACACAGTCACACACACACAGTCTCACACACACAGTCACACACACACTCTCACACACACAGCCACACACACACAGTCTCACACACACAGTCTCACACACAGAGTCTCACACACACAGTCACACACACAGTCTCACACACACAGTCACACACGCACAGTCACACACACACAGTCTCACGCACACAGTCTCACATACACAGTCACACACACACAGTCTCACACACACAGTCACACACACACAGTCTCACACACACAGTCACACACACACAGTCACACACACACAGTCTCACATACACAGTCACACACACAGTCTCACATACACAGTCACACACACACAGTCTCACACACACAGTCACACACACACAGTCACACACACACAGTCTCACACACACAGTCACACACACACAGTCTCACACACACAGTCACACACACACACAGTCACACACACACAGTCTCACACACACAGTCACACACACACAGTCTCACACACACAGTCACACATACACTCTCTCACACACAGTCACACACACACAGTCACACACACACAGTCTCACACACACAATCACATACACACAGTCTCACACACACAGTCACACACACACAGTCACACACACACAGTCTCACACACACAGTCACACACACACAGTCTCACACACACAGTCACACACACACAGTCACACATACACTCTCTCACACACAGTCACACACACACAGTCTCACACACAGTCTCACACACACAGTCACACACACACAGTCACACACACACAGTCTCACACACACAGTCACACACACACAGTCACACACACACAGTCTCACACACACAGTCACACACACACAGTCACACATACACTCTCTCACACACAGTCACACACACAGAGTCTCACACACAGTCTCACACACACAGTCACACACACACAGTCTCACACACACAATCTCTCACACACAGTCACACACACACAGTCTCACACACAGTCACACACACACAGTCACACACATACAGTCTCACATACACAGTCTCACACACAGTCTCACACACACAGTCTCACATACACAGTCTCACATACACAGTCTCACACACAGTCACACACACACAGTCTCACACACACAGTCTCACACACACAGTCTCACATACACAGTCTCACACACAGTCTCACACACAGTCTCACATACACAGTCTCACACACAGTCTCACACACACAGTCTCTCACACACACACACACACACAGTCTCACATACACAGTCTCACACACAGTCTCACACACAGTCTCACACACACAGTCTCACACACACACAGTCTCACACACACAGTCTCACACACACAGTCACACACACACACACACACACAGTCACACACACAGTCTCACACACACAGTCTCACACACAGTCTCACACACACACAGTCTCACACACACACACACACACACAGTCTCACATACACAGTCTCACACACACAGTCACACACACAGTCTCACATACACAGTCACACACACACAGTCTCACACACACAGTCTCACACACACACATACACACTCACACACACACTAACCTGTCCTGTGCCGGCTGCAGGTCCCGGTCTCGTCCTTCTTCAGAATGACCCAAGGCCATGGGGCCAATCGCTTCCTGGTACGTTCACTATGGCCACATCGTGACCAGTCTGTGCCTACTTGTCAACCAATCAGCGCTCTCGTCATGCTGTTTAAATTGTTGTTCTCTCTGTGACCGCTCCGTTGGCGAAATCCCGTCAGAAGCCGGTTTGCCGGCGATTTGCCAGGCTCCGCCTCCCCGAAAACGGCGCCATGGCGACGCACGCTGCGCAGAGCCGAAATATCATCAGTGGGCCCACCCGCGATGCTCCGCCTCCGATGGTCCGGCTTCCCGTCAGCGCGGTCTCCGTGCGCTCCCACCAGCCGTGAACCTGGCGTAGTGACCGCTGAGAGAGAGAGCGGGCGCACGGACAGTGTCCAGCACGGCCACACCTCCCCGACAGTCGGTGCCGCGGGCTGGGGGGGAGTAGTGGGGGGCGGCCAGAAGGTGGGCCGTGGGGTCGGGGTGGAACGGGCACGGAAACACCATTACCGCCGCCGGCAAGGCAGCCAGGCCGCTGACCATCCAGTTTAAACCTGGTGCCCCGGGCCGTACAGGTGACACCCCCGGGGCACTCCCCCGGGCGCCCTCTGCCCCCAGCCGACCCATCCGCTGTCCAGCAACCCCAGAGCCACCTTTCCGGCCCCGATCAGTGTGTGTGGGGGGGGGTGGTGTGGGGGGGGGGGTAGGGGGTGGGGGTGTGGGGGGGTGGTGGTGTGGGGGGGGTAGGGGGTGGGGGGGGGTGGGGGGGGTGGTCGAGTGGGGGAGGGGGGGGGTGGTGGTGTGGGGGGGGGGTGGTGTGGGGGGGGTAGGGGGTGGGGGGGGTGGGGGGGGTGTGGGGGGGTGGTGGTGTGGGGGGGGTAGGGGGTGGGGGGGTGGGGGGGTGGTCGAGTGGGGGAGGGGGGGGTGGGGGGGTGGTGGTGTAGGGGGGGTAGGGGGTGGGGGGGTGTGGGGGTGGTCGAGTGGGGGGTGGGGGGGTGGGGGGTGGGGGGGGTAGGGGGTGGGGGGGGGTGGGGGGGTGGTCGAGTGGGGGAGGGGGGGGTGGGGGGGTGGTGGTGTGGGGGGGGGGTTCTGGGGGGGTGGGTGGGGGGGGGTATTGTTTAAATGCGGCTGCAGCTTGTCAGACCTGTGAGTGTCCAGCACCGACCGGCCGATTCCCGTGGGTCCCGATGGTGTTCCGCACGGTGCTAGCCCCTCACCGCGAGCAGAAGCGGTGTGGGTGCGGCGGCAGCTTTTCTGACGTGAAGCTCCACGGATTCTCCGTCTGCGTTAGCACTTCGACCAGAAGCGGAGAATCCGACCCGGTATTTTTGTGAATCATTTGCCCTAATGATTGCAAAGCTCTCTATTTTCGGCAATACACAAGTTCTGTACGGTGAACCATCATAACATAGTCGTATCGTAACATAGTCACACCGCAACATAGTCACATCGTAACATAGTCACACCGCAACATAGTCACATCGTAACATAGTCATACCATAACATAGTCACATCGTAACATAGTCATACCATAACATAGTCACATCGTAACATAGTCATACCATAACATAGTCACATCGTAACATAGTCATACCTTAACGTAGCCACATCATAACATATTCATACCGTAACATAGTCACACCGTAACATAGTCACATCGTAACATAGTCATACCATAACGTAGCCACATCATAATATAGTCATATCGTAACATAGTCACATCGTAACATAGTCATACCTTAACGTAGCCACATCATAAAATAGTCATACTGTAACATAGTCACATCGTGACATAATCATACCGTAACATAGTCACATCGTAACATAACCAAAACACCAAATAGTCACATCTTAACATAGTCATACCATAACAGTCACATTGTAACATATATGATTTGTAACATAGTTGTATCGTAACATTGCCGTACCGCAACACAGTTGCATCGTAATATAGTCGCATTGTAACATATTTGCATCGTAACATAGTCATACCTTAACGTAGCCACATCATAACATAGTCATACTGTAACATAGTCACATCGTAACATAATTATACCGTAACATAGTCACATCGTAACATAACCAAAACACCAAATAGTCACATCTTAACATAGTCATACCATAACAGTCACATTGTAACATATATGATTTGTAACATAGTTGTATCGTAACATTGCCGTACCGCAACACAGTTGCATCGTAATATAGTCGCATTGTAACATATTTGCATCGTAACATAGTCATACCTTAACGTAGCCACATCATAACATAGTCATACTGTAACATAGTCACATCGTAACATAATTATACCGTAACATAGTCACATCGTAACATAACCAAAACACCAAATAGTCACATCTTAACATAGTCATACCATAACAGTCACATTGTAACATATATGATTTGTAACATAGTTGTATCGTAACATTGCCGTACCGCAACACAATTGCATCGTAATATAGTCGCATTGTAACATATTCGCATCGTAACATAGTCATACTGTAATATAGACATATCGCAAATTAGATGCATCATAACATAGTCATATCATAACAGTTGCATCGTAACATAGTTGTATCATAACATAGTCGCATCGTAACATAGTCACATTGTAACATAGTCGCATTGTAACATAGTCGCATTGTAACATAGTCGCATTGTAACATCATTGCAACATAACATAGTTGTATTGTAGCATAGTCACATCATAACATAATTGCATCATAACATAGTTGCATCATAAAGTAGTTGTATTGTAGCACAGTCGCATCGTAAAAGTTGCACCGTAACAGTTGCATCGTAACAGTCTCATCGTAACATAGTTTCATCGTAACATAGTTGCATCGTAAAATAGTTGCATCATAACATAGTTGTATTGTAGCACAGTTGCATCGTAACAGTCGCATCGTAACAGTCGCATTGTAACATAGTCGCATCGTAACATAGTCACATCATAACATAGTCGCATCATAACGTAGTTGCATCATAACATAGTCGCATCGCAACATCATTGCATCATAACATAGTTGTATTGTAACACAGTTGCATCGTGACATAGTCGCATCGCAACATAGTCATACCGTAACAATCACATCAAAACATCGTCGCATTGTAACATAGTCACATCATAACAAAGTTGCATTGTAACATCATCGTATTGTAACACAGTCGTAATGTAACATAGGAACATAGTAACATTGAAACATAGGAACATCGTAACATAGTAACAGCTAGCACAGGAACACGGTAACAAAGGAACGCCGTAACACCATGAGATAGTAACATTGTAACGTAAGAACGTAGTAATGCTGTAACGCTGTCACATTGTCCCATAGTAACAGAGCTGACGGCAGCACACTCAGGGTTTATATACAGCTCTGTGACTCTCCTGTTTTACATCCACTTGGGGGCTGTTGCCAGAATGGGGGCAGGATGGGGGCAGAATGGGGGCAGGATGGGGGCAGGATGGGGGCAGAATGGGGGCAGGATGGGGGCAGGATGGGGGCAGGATGGGGGCAGGATGGCGAGGCTGAGGTGGCAGCTCCGCTTGGTAAATGCCCCCAGTGGGAAATACCATCGTAAACCCTGTTTTTTTAATCTCTCGCAGATCGACGCAGCTGAGGACAAGCGGCAGGCAGCTCCCGGGCAGGAGGGTGGCAAGGAGCAGGCGGCAGAATGTGGGCACTCTGGGTGGCACAGGGACTTGTCCTTGGCAGTTTTCTGAGTGTGGGTGGCCAGCGGGCACAAGGAGGGTGAGTATCGGGAGCCTTCAACGCGTGAGTTTTCGTTACCCCATTCCCACCCCTCCCTCGACTGCCAACACCCCCTCCCCCCCACCCCACCAGCCGCACCTCCACCCCATGCCCTGATTGGCCTCTGCCCACAGGACCTGATCCCACACACCTGCTCCCTCTACCCGTTCCTCACCTCTGCAATCTGTCTTTCCCCAGGGGCCGGGGTGTGTGCTCCACGCAGACCCTCCCAGCGACGGGGCTCCACACGGAGACCTTCGTCCAACCCGTGTATAAACCCTACATGGCCCACTGCCAGGGATATCGGCTGTGCAGCACTTACAGGTGAGAGGGGCAGCTCCACTCCCCGGCTGACTGGCCGGCTCAGGTGGGGCAAGGGGGTGGGGGGGAGGAAGGGGGGGGAGGGGGGCGGGGGGGAGAGTGAATGGGGGGGGGGGATGGGGACAGGGGTTGGGGAGGGGGGATGGGGGAGAGGGGGGATTGGGGAGGGGGCATTGGGGAGGGGGGATGGGGACAGGGGTTGGGGAGGGGTGTGTGTGGGGGAGTGGGTGAGGGGAGGGGGACGGGGGAGAGGGGGGATTGGGGAGGGGGGATTGGGGAGGGGGGTTGGGGAGGGGCGTATGTGGGGGAGTGGGTGAGGGGAGGGGGATGGGGGGGAGAGGGGGGATTGGGGAGGGGGGATTGGGGAGGGGTGTATGTGGGGGAGTGGGTGAGGGGAGGGGGGATGGGGAGGGGGTGGGGACAGGGGTTGGGGAAGGGTGTATGTGGGAGAGTGGGTGAGGGGAGAGTGGGTGAGGGGAGGGGGGTGGGGAGAGTGGGTGAGGGGAGGGGGGGTGGGGAGGAGGGGGGGTGTGAGGGAGGGGGATGGGGACAGGGGAGAGGGGGGTTGGGGAGGGGGATGTGGATGGGGGAGAGGGGGATTGGGAGGGGGGATTGGGGAGGGGGGTTGGGGAGGGGGATGTGGATGGGGGAGAGGGGGGATTGGGAGGGGGGATTGGGGAGGGGGGTTGGGGAGGGGGATGTGGATGGCGGAGAGGGGGATTGGGAGGGGGATTGGGGAGGGGGGTTGGGGAGGGGGATGTGGATGGCGGAGAGGGGGGATTGGGAAGGGGGATTGGGGAGGGGGGTTGGGGAGGTGGATGGGGATGGGGAGAGGGGGGAATTGGGAGGGGGACTGGGGAGGGGGGTTGGGGAGGGGGATGTGGATGGCGGAGAGGGGGGATTGGGAGGGGGGATTGGGGAGGGGGGTTGGGGAGGTGGATGGGGATGAGGAGAGGGGGGATTGGGAGGGGGGACTGGGGAGGGGGGTTGGGGAGGCGGATGGGGAGAGGGGGGATTGGGAGGGGGGATTGGGGAGGGGGGTTGGGGAGGTGGATGGGGATGGGGAGAGGGGGGATTGGGAGGGGGGACTGGGGAGGGGGGTTGGGGAGGGGGATGTGGATGGCGGAGAGGGGGGATTGGGAGGGGGGACTGGGGAGGGGGTTTGGGGAGGGGGATGTGGATGGCGGAGAGGGGGGATTGGGAGGGGGGATTGGGGAGGGGGGTTGGGGAGGTGGATGGGGATGGGGAGAGGGGGGATTGGGAGGGGGGACTGGGGAGGGGGGTTGGGGAGGCGGATGGGGATGGGGAGAGGGGGGATTGGGAGGGGGGTTGGGGAGGAACTCTCTTCCTCTCTCTCGCCCTCCCGCCTCCCCCTCCATGACCACATTCTGATTTCCCGCTGATCTCTCTTCCTCAGGACCACCTACAGGCTGTCGAGCCGGGAAGTGTATCGGACGGTGTATCGGACTGTGTATGAATGTTGTCCGGGATGGAGCAAGGCTCAGGAAGAAGCCATCGACTGTGATATTGGTGAGACAGGGGGGGGAGGCAGACCGGAAGGGTGAGGGGTGGGAGGAGCGGACATCAGAGAGAGAGAGAGAGTGGGAAGGAATGAGGAAAGGGAGGAGAACGGGGAGAGAGATGAAAGGGAATGTGGAGAGAAAGATCACGCCAGAAGTGTGTTGAGTTTGGTCGGGTATGGCTGGGTTTGGTTGGGTATTGTTTGGTTTGGTTGGGTATTGTTTGGTTTGGTTGGGTATTGTTTGGTACGGTTGGCTATGGTTGGGTATGGTTGGGTATGGTTGGGTATGGTTTGATATGGTTGGGTATGGTTGGGTATGGTTGGGTTTGGTTTGGTATGGTTGGGTATGGGTGGGTATGGTTTGGTACGGTTTGGTATGACTGGGTTTGGTTGGGTATGGTTGGGTATGGTTTGGTATGGTTTGGTATGGTTGGGTATGGTTTGGTATGGTTGGGATTGGTTGGGTATGGTTGGGTATGGTTGGGATTGGTTTGGTATGGTTGGGTATGGTTGGGTACGGTTGGGTATGGTTTGGTATGGTTGGGTATGGTTGGGTATGGTTGGGTCAGGTTGGGTGTGGCTGGGTTTGGTTGGGTATGGTTGGTTATGGTTGGGTATGGTTGGGTATGGTTGGGTATGGTTTGATATGGTTGGGTATGGCAGGATTTGGTTGTGTATGGTTGTGTATGGTTGGGATTGGTTTGGTATGGTTGGGTATGGGTGGGTATGGTTTGGTACGGTTTGGTATGGCTGGGTTTGGTTGTGTATGGTTTGGTATGGTTGGGTATGGTTGGGTATGGTTGGGTATGGTTGGGTTTGGTTGGGTATGGTTGGGTTTGGTTGGGTATGGTTGGGATTGGTTGGATATGGTTGGGTATGGTTGAGTATGGCTTGGTACGGTTGGGTATGGTTGGGTATGGTTTGGTATGGTTAGGTATGGCTGGGTTTGGTTGGGTATGGTTTGGTTTGGTTGGGTTTGGTTGGGTATGGTTGGGTCAGGTTGGGTGTGGCTGGGTTTGGTTGGGTATGGTTGGGTCTGGTTTGGTATAGTTGGGTATGGTTGGGTATGGTTTGGTATGGTTTGGTATGGCTGGGTTTGGTTGTGTATGGTTGTGTATGGTTGGGATTGGTTTGGTATGGTTGGGTATGGGTGGGTATGGTTTGGTACGGTTTGGTATGGCTGGGTTTGGTTGTGTATGGTTTGGTATGGTTGGGATTGGTTGGGTATGGTTGGGTATGGTTGGGATTGGTTTGGTATGGTTGGGTATGGTTGGGTATGGTTGGGTATGGCTGGGTATGGTTTGGTATGGTTGGGTATGGTTAGGTAAGGTTGGGTATGGTTGGGTATGGTTGGGTATGGTTGGGTATGGTTGGGTATGGTTAGGTAAGGTTGGGTATGGTTGGGTATGGTTGGGTATGGTTGGATATGGTTGGGTATGGTTGGGTATGGTTGGGTTTGGTTTGGTATGGTTGGGTCTGGTTGGGTCTGGTTGGGTATGGTTTGGTATGGTTGGGTATGGCTGGGTATGGTTTGGTATGGTTGGGTATGGTTTGGTATGGTTGGGTATGTTTGGGTATGGTTGGGATTGGTTGGGTAAGTTTGGGTATGGTTGGGATTGGTTTGGTATGGTTTGGTATGGTTGGGTATGTTTGGGTATGGTTAGGTATGGTTGGGTATGGTTGGGTATGGTTGGGTATGGTTTGGTACGGTTTGGTTTGGTTGGGTATGGTTTGGTATGGTTGTGTATGGTTGGGTTACTTGGGTCTGGTTGGGTATGATTGGGTATGGTTTGGTATGGTTGGGTATGGTTAGGTATGGTTGGGATTGGTTGGGTATGGTTGGGTATGGTTGGGATTGGTTTGGTATGGTTGGGTATGGTTGGGTATGGCTGGGTATGGTTTGGTATGGTTGTGTATGGTTAGGTAAGGTTGGGTATGGTTGGGTATGGTTGGGTATGGTTGGGTATGGTTGGGTCTGTTTGGTCTGGTTGGGTATGGTTTGGTATGGTTGGGTATGATTGGGTATGTTTGGGTATGGTTGGGTATGGTTGGGTATGGTTGGGTATGGTTGGGATTGGTTTGGTATGGTTTGGTATGGTTGGGTATGTTTGGGTATGGTTAGGTATGGTTTGGTATGGTTGGGTATGATTGGGTATGTTTGGGTATGGTTGGGATTGGTTGGGTATGTTTGGGTATGGTTGGGATTGGTTTGGTATGGTTTGGTATGGTTGGGTATGTTTGGGTATGGTTAGGTATGGTTGGGTATGGTTGGGTATGGTTGGGTATGGTTTGGTACGGTTTGGTTTGGTTGGGTATGGTTTGGTATGGTTGTGTATGGTTGGGTTACTTGGGTCTGGTTGGGTATGATTGGGTATGGTTTGGTATGGTTGGGTATGGTTAGGTATGGTTGGGATTGGTTGGGTATGGTTGGGTATGGTTGGGATTGGTTTGGTATGGTTGGGTATGGTTGGGTATGGCTGGGTATGGTTTGGTATGGTTGTGTATGGTTAGGTAAGGTTGGGTATGGTTGGGTATGGTTGGGTATGGTTGGGTATGGTTGGGTCTGTTTGGTCTGGTTGGGTATGGTTTGGTATGGTTGGGTATGATTGGGTATGTTTGGGTATGGTTGGGTATGGTTGGGTATGGTTGGGTATGGATGGTATGGTTGGGTATGTTTGGGTATGGTTTGGTACGGTTTGGTTTGGGTGGGTATGGTTGTGTATGGTTGGGTTTAGTTGGGTATGGTTGGGTATGGTTTGGTATGGTTGGGTATGGTTAGGTATGGTTGGGTATGGTTGGGTACGGTTGGGTATTGTTGGGTATGGTTAGGTATGGTTGGGTATGGTTAGGTATGGTTTGGTATGGTTGGGTATGGTTGGGTTTGGTTGGGTATGGTTGGGTATGGTTGGGTAAGGTTGGGTATGGTTGGGTATGGTTTGGTATGGTTGGGTAAGGTTGGGTATGGTTGGGTATGGTTTGGTATGGTTGGGTATGGTTGAGTATGGTTGGGTATGGTTGTGTATGGCTGGGTTTGGTTGGGTATGGTTAGGTATGGTTTGGTATGGTTGGGTATGGTTTGGTATGGTTGGGTAATGGCTGGGTTGGGTTGGGTATGGTTTGGTACGGTTGGGTTTGGTTGGGTAAGGTTGGGTATGGCAGGGTTTGGTTGGGTATGGTTGGGTATGGTTGGGTATGGTTGGGTATGGTTGGGTTTGGTTGGGTATGGTTGGGTATGGTTGGGTATGGTTGGGTATGGTTGGGTATGTTTGGGTATGGTTGGGTATGGTTGGGTATGGTTGGGTATGGTTTGGTATGGTTTGGTATGGTTAGGTATGGCTGGGTTTGGTTGGGTATGGTTGGGTATGGTTGGGTATGGTTGGGTATGGTTGGGTTTGGTTGGGTATGGTTGGGTATGGTTGGGTATGGTTGGGTATGGTTGGGTATGGTTGGGTATGGTTGAATATGGTTGGGGATGGCTGGGTTTGGTTGAGTATGGTCGGGTATGGCTGGGTTTGGTTGCGTATGGTTTGGTTTGGTTGGGTATGGTTGGGTATTGTTGGGTATGGTTGGGTATTGTTGGGTATTGTCCCTTCGTGTCCAGGGATGTACAGGTTAGGTGGATTGGTCGTGATAAATTGTCCCTTAGTGTCCAGGGATGTACAGGTTAGGTGGATTGACCGTGATAAATTGTCCCTTAGTGTCCAGGGATGTACAGGTTAGGTGGATTGGTCGTGATAAATTGTCCCTTAGTGTCCAGGGATGTACAGGTTAGGTTGATTGACCGTGATAAATTGTCCCTCAGTGTCCAGGGATGTACAGGTGAGGTGGATTGGCCGTGTTAAATTGTCCCTTCGTGTCCAGGTATGTACAGGTTAGGTGGATTGGCCGTGTTAAATTGTCCCTTAGTGTCCAGGGATGTGCAGGTTAGGTGGATTGGCCGTGATAAATTGTCCCCTTAGTGTCCAGGGATGTACAGGTTAGGTGGATTGGCCGTGTTAAATTGTCCCTTAGTGTCCAGCGATGTACAGGTTAGGTGGATTGGCCGTGTTAAATTGTCCCTTAGTGTCCAGGGATGTGCAGGTTAGGTGGATTGGCCGTGTTAAATTGTCCCTTAGTGTCCAGGGATGTACAGGTGAGGTGGATTGGCCGTGTTAAATTGTCCCTTAGTGTCCAGGGGTGTACAGGTTAGGTGGATTGGCCGTGATAAATTGTCCCTTAGTGTCCAGGGATGCGCAGGTTAGGTGGATTGGCCGTGATAAATTGTCCCTTAGTGTCCAGGGATGTACAGGTTAGGTGGATTGGCCGTGATAAATTGTCCCTTAGTGTCCAGGGATGTGCAGGTTAGGTGGATTGGCCGTGTTAAATTGTCCCTTAGTGTCCAGGGATGTACAGGTTAGGTGGATTGGCCGTGTTAAATTGTCCCTTAGTGTCCAGGGATGTACAGGTGAGGTGGATTGGCCGTGTTAAATTGTCCCTTAGTGTCCAGGGGTGTACAGGTTAGGTGGATTGGCCGTGATAAATTGTCCCTTAGTGTCCAGGGATGCGCAGGTTAGGTGGATTGGCCGTGATAAATTGTCCCTTAGTGTCCAGGGATGTACAGGTTAGGTGGATTGGCCGTGATAAATTGTCCCTTAGTGTCCAGGGATGTGCAGGTTAGGTGGATTGGCCGTGATAAATTGTCCCTTAGTGTCCAGGGATGTGCAGGTTAGGTGGATTGGCCGTGATAAATTGTCCCTTAGTGTCCAGGGATGTGCAGGTCAGGTGGATTGGCCGTGTTAAATTGTCCCTTAGTGTCCAGGGATGTACAGGTTAGGTGGATTGACCGTGTTAAATTGTCCCTTAGTGTCCAGGGATGTACAGGTTAGGTGGATTGGCCGTGTTAAATTGTCCCTTAGTGTCCAGGGATGTGCAGGTTAGGTGGATTGGCCGTGTTAAATTGTCCCTTAGTGTCAAGGGATGTACAGGTTAGGTGGATTGGCCATGTTAAATTGTCCCGTAGTGTCCAGGGATGTACAGGTTAGGTGGATTGGCCATGATAAATTGTCCCTTAGTGTCCAGGGATGTACAGGTTAGGTGGATTGGCCGTGTTAAATTGTCTCTTAGTGTCCAGGTATGTACAGGTTAGGTGGATTGGCCGTGTTAAATTGTCCCTTAGTGTCCAGGGATGTACAGGTTAGGTGGATTGGCCGTGTTAAATTGTCCCTTAGTGTCCAGGGATGTACAGGTTAGGTGGATTGACCGTGTTAAATTGTCCCTTAGTGTCCAGGGATGTGCAGGTTAGGTGGATTGGCCGTGTTAAATTGTCCCTTAGTGTCAAGGGATGTACAGGTTAGGTGGATTGGCCGTGTTAAATTGTCCCGTAGTGTCCAGGGATGTACAGGTTAGGTGGATTGGCCGTGATAAATTGTCCCTTAGTGTCCAGGGATGTACAGGTTAGGTGGATTGGACGTGTTAAATTGTCCCTTAGTGTCCAGGGATGTACAGGTTAGGTGGATTGGCCGTGTTAAATTGTCCCTTAGTGTCCAGGGATGTACAGGTTAGGTGGATTGGCCGTGTTAAATTGTCCCTTAGTGTCCAGGGATGTACAGGTTAGGTGGATTGGCCGTGATAAATTGTCCCTTAGTGTCCAGTGATGTACAGGTTAGGTGGATTGGCCGTGTTAAACTGTCCCTTAGTGTCCAGGGATGTACATGTTAGGTGGATTGGCCGAGTTAAATTGTCCCTTAGTGTCCAGCGGTGTACAGGTTAGGTGGATTGACCGTGATAAATTGTCCCTTAGTGTCCAGGGATGTACATGTTAGGTGGATTGGCCATGTTAAATTGTCCCTTAGTGTCCAGGGATGTACAGGTTAGGTGGATTGGCCGTGATAAATTGTCCCTTAGTGTCCAGGGATGTACAGGTTAGGTGGATTGACCGTGTTAAATTGTCCCTTAGTGTCCAGGGATGTGCAGGTTAGGTGGATTGGCCGTGTTAAATTGTCCCTTAGTGTCCAGGGATGTACAGGTTAGGTGGATTGGCCGTGTTAAATTGTCCCTTAGTGTCCAGGGATGTACAGGTTAGGTGGATTGACCGTGTTAAATTGTCCCTTAGTGTCCAGGGATGTGCAGGTTAGGTGGATTGGCCGTGTTAAATTGTCCCTTAGTGTCCAAGGATGTACAGGTTAGGTGGATTGGCCGTGTTAAATTGTCCCTTAGTGTCCAGGGATGTACAGGTTAGGTGGATTGACTGTGATAAATTGTCCCTTAGTGTCCAGGGATGTACAGGTTAGGTGGATTGGCCGTGATAAATTGTCCCTTAGTGTCCAGTGATGTACAGGTTAGGTGGATTGGCCGTGTTAAACTGTCCCTTAGTGTCCAGGGATGTGCAGGTTAGGTGGATTGGCCGTGTTAAATTGTCCCTAAGTGTCCAGCGGTGTACAGGTTAGGTGGATTGACCGTGATAAATTGTCCCTTAGTGTCCAGGGATGTGCAGGTTAGGTGGATTGGCCGTGATAAATTGTCCCTTAGTGTCCAGGGATGTGCAGGTTAGGTGGATTGGCCGTGTTAAATTGTCCCTTAGTGTCCCGGGATGTACAGGTTAGGTGGATTGACCGTGTTAAATTGTCCCTTAGTGTCCAGGGATGTACAGGTTAGGTGGATTGGCCGTGTTAAATTGTCCCTTAGTGTCCAGGGATGTACAGGTTAGGTGGATTGACCGTGTTAAATTGTCTCTTAGTGTCCAGGGATGTGCAGGTTAGGTGGATTGGCCGTTATAAATTGTCCCTTAGTGTCCAGGGATGTACAGGTTAGGTGGATTGGCCGTGTTAAATTGTCCCTTAGTGTCAAGGGATGTACAGGTTAGGTGGATTGGCCGTGTTAAATTGTCCCGTAGTGTCCAGGGATGTACAGGTTAGGTGGATTGGCCGTGATAAATTGTCCCTTAGTGTCCAGGGATGTACAGGTTAGGTGGATTGGCCGTGTTAAATTGTCTCTTAGTGTCCAGGGATGTACAGGTTAGGTGGATTGGCCGTGTTAAATTGTCCCTTAGTGTCCAGGGATGTACAGGTTAGGTGGATTGACCGTGTTAAATTGTCCCTTAGTGTCCAGGGATGTGCAGGTTAGGTGGATTGGCCGTGTTAAATTGTCCCTTAGTGTCCAGGGATGTACAGGTTAGGTGGATTGGCCGTGTTAAATTGTCCCTTAGTGTCCAGGGATGTACAGGTTAGGTGGATTGACTGTGATAAATTGTCCCTTAGTGTCCAGGGATGTACAGGTTAGGTGGATTGGCCGTGATCAATTGTCCCTTAGTGTCCAGGGATGTACAGGTTAGGTGGATTGACCGTGTTAAATTGTCCCTTAGTGTCCAGTGATGTGCAGGTTAGGTGGATTGGCCGTGTTAAACTGTCCCTTAGTGTCCAGGGATGTACATGTTAGGTGGATTGGCCGTGTTAAATTGTCCCTTAGTGTCCAGGGATGTACAGTTTAGGTGGATTGACCGTGTTAAATTGTCCCTTAGTGTCCAGGGATGTGCAGGTTAGGTGGATTGGCCGTGTTAAACTGTCCCTTAGTGTCCAGGGATGTACATGTTAGGTGGATTGGCCGTGTTAAATTGTCCCTTAGTGTCCAGCGGTGTACAGGTTAGGTGGATTGACCGTGATAAATTGTCCCTTAGTGTCCAGGGATGTACAGGTTAGGTGGATTGGCCGTGTTAAATTGTCCCTTAGTGTCCAGGGATGTACAGGTTAGGTGGATTGACTGTGATAAATTGTCCCTTAGTGTGCAGGGATGTACAGGTTAGGTGGATTGGCCGTGATCAATTGTCCCTTAGTGTCCAGGGATGTACAGGTTAGGTGGATTGACCGTGTTAAATTGTCCCTTAGTGTCCAGTGATGTGCAGGTTAGGTGGATTGGCCGTGTTAAACTGTCCCTTAGTGTCCAGGGATGTGCAGGTTAGGTGGATTGGCCGTGTTAAATTGTCCCTTAGTGTCCAGGGATGTACAGGTTAGGTGGATTGACCGTGATAAATTGTCCCTTAGTGCCCAGGGATGTACATGTTAGGTGGATTGGCCATGTTAAATTGTCCCTTAGTGTCCAGGGATGTACAGGTTAGGTGGATTGGCCGTGTTAAATTGTCCCTTAGTGTCCAGGGATGTACAGGTTAGGTGGATTGGCCGTGATAAATTGTCCCTTAGTGTCCAGGGATGTACAGGTTAGGTGGATTGACCGTGTTAAATTGTCCCTTAGTGTCCAGTGATGTACAGGTTAGGTGGATTGGCCGTGTTAAACTGTCCCTTAGTGTCCAGGGATGTACATGTTAGGTGGATTGGCCGTGTTAAATTGTCCCTTAGTGTCCAGCGGTGTACAGGTTAGGTGGATTGACCGTGATAAATTGTCCCTTAGTGCCCAGGGATGTACATGTTAGGTGGATTGGCCATGTTAAATTGTCCCTTAGTGTCCAGGGATGTACAGGTTAGGTGGATTGGCCGTGTTAAATTGTCCCTTAGTGTCCAGGGATGTACAGGTTAGGTGGATTGGCCGTGATAAATTGTCCCTTAGTGTCCAGGGATGTACAGGTTAGGTGGATTGACCGTGTTAAATTGTCCCTTAGTGTCCAGGGATGTGCCGGTTAGGTGGATTGGCCGTGTTAAATTGTCCCTCAGTGTCCAGGGATGTACAGGTTAGGTGGATTGGCCGTGATAAATTGTCCCTTAGTGTCCAGGGATGTGCAGGTTAGGTGGATTGACCGTGTTAAATTGTCCCTTAGTGTCCAGGGATGTACAGGTTAGGTGGATTGACCGTGTTACATTGTCCCTCAGTGTCCAGGGATGTACAGGTTAGGTGGATTGACCGTGATAAATTGTCCCTTAGTGTCCAGGGATGTACAGGTTAGGTGGATTGACCGTGTTACATTGTCCCTCAGTGTCCAGGGATGTACAGGTTAGGTGGATTGGCCGTGATAAATTGTCCCTTAGTGTCCAGGGATGTGCAGGTTAGGTGGATTGGCCGTGATAAATTGTCCCTTAGTGTCCAGGGATGTGCAGGTTAGGTGGATTGGCCGTGATAAATTGTCCCTTAGTGTCCAGGGATGTACAGGTTAGGTGGATTGGCCGTGTTAAATTGTCCCTTAGTGTCCAGGGATGTACAGGTTAGGTGGATTGGCTGTGATAAATTGTCCCTTAGTGTCCAGGGATGTGCAGTTTAGGTGGATTGTCTGTGTTAAATTGTCCCTTAGTGTCCAGGGATGTGCAGGTTAGGTGGATTGACCGTGATAAATTGTCCCTTAGTGTTCAGGGATGTGCAGGTTAGGTGGATAGGCCGTGATAAATTGTCCCTTAGTGTCCAGGGATGTACAGGTTAGGTGGATTGACTGTGATAAATTGTCCCTTAGTGTCCAGGAATGTGCAGGTTAGGTGGATTGGCCGTGATAAATTGTCCCTTAGTGTCCAGGGGTGTACAGGTTAGGTGGATTGACCGTGATAAATTGTCCCTTAGTGTCCAGGGATGTACAGGTTAGGTGGATTGACCGTGATAAATTGTCCCTTAGTGTCCAGGGATGTGCAGGTTAGGTGGATTGGCCGTGTTAAATTGTCCCTTAGTGTCCAGGGATGTACAGGTTGGGTGGATTGGCCGTGATAAATTGTCCCTTAGTGTCCAGGGATGTGCAGGTTAGGTGAATTGGCCGTGTTAAATTGTCCCTTAGTGTCCAGGGATGTACAGGTTAGGTGGATTGGCCGTGTTAAATTGTCCCTTAGTGTCCAGGGATGTACAGGTTAGGTGGATTGGCCGTGATACATGGTCCCTTAGTGTCCAGGGATGTACAGGTTAGGTGGATTGGCCGTGTTAAATTGTCCCTTAGTGTCCAGGGATGTACAGGTTAGGTGGATTGGCCGTGTTAAATTGTCCCTTAGTGTCCAGGGATGTACAGGTTAGGTGGATTGGCCGTGTTAAATTGTCCCTCAGTGTCCAGGGATGTACAGGTTAGGTGGATTGGCCGTGTTAAATTGTCCCTTAGTGTCCAGGGATGTACAGGTTAGGTGGATTGGCCGTGATAAATTGTCCCTCAGTGTCCAGGGATGTACAGGTGAGGTGGATTGGCCGTGTTAAATTGTCCCTTCGTGTCCAGGTATGTACAGGTTAGGTGGATTGGCCGTGTTAAATTGTCCCTTAGTGTCCAGGGATGTGCAGGTTAGGTGGATTGGCCGTGATAAATTGTCCCCTTAGTGTCCAGGGATGTACAGGTTAGGTGGATTGGCCGTGTTAAATTGTCCCTTAGTGTCCAGCGATGTACAGGTTAGGTGGATTGGCCGTGTTAAATTGTCCCTTAGTGTCCAGGGATGTGCAGGTTAGGTGGATTGGCCGTGTTAAATTGTCCCTTAGTGTCCAGGGATGTACAGGTGAGGTGGATTGGCCGTGTTAAATTGTCCCTTAGTGTCCAGGGGTGTACAGGTTAGGTGGATTGGCCGTGATAAATTGTCCCTTAGTGTCCAGGGATGCGCAGGTTAGGTGGATTGGCCGTGATAAATTGTCCCTTAGTGTCCAGGGATGTACAGGTTAGGTGGATTGGCCGTGATAAATTGTCCCTTAGTGTCCAGGGATGTGCAGGTTAGGTGGATTGGCCGTGATAAATTGTCCCTTAGTGTCCAGGGATGTGCAGGTTAGGTGGATTGGCCGTGATAAATTGTCCCTTAGTGTCCAGGGATGTGCAGGTCAGGTGGATTGGCCGTGTTAAATTGTCCCTTAGTGTCCAGGGATGTACAGGTTAGGTGGATTGACCGTGTTAAATTGTCCCTTAGTGTCCAGGGATGTACAGGTTAGGTGGATTGGCCGTGTTAAATTGTCCCTTAGTGTCCAGGGATGTGCAGGTTAGGTGGATTGGCCGTGTTAAACTGTCCCTTAGTGTCAAGGGATGTACAGGTTAGGTGGATTGGCCGTGTTAAATTGTCCCGTAGTGTCCAGGGATGTACAGGTTAGGTGGATTGGCCATGATAAATTGTCCCTTAGTGTCCAGGGATGTACAGGTTAGGTGGATTGGCCGTGTTAAATTGTCTCTTAGTGTCCAGGTATGTACAGGTTAGGTGGATTGGCCGTGTTAAATTGTCCCTTAGTGTCCAGGGATGTACAGGTTAGGTGGATTGGCCGTGTTAAATTGTCCCTTAGTGTCCAGGGATGTACAGGTTAGGTGGATTGACCGTGTTAAATTGTCCCTTAGTGTCCAGGGATGTGCAGGTTAGGTGGATTGGCCGTGTTAAATTGTCCCTTAGTGTCAAGGGATGTACAGGTTAGGTGGATTGGCCGTGTTAAATTGTCCCGTAGTGTCCAGGGATGTACAGGTTAGGTGGATTGGCCGTGATAAATTGTCCCTTAGTGTCCAGGGATGTACAGGTTAGGTGGATTGGACGTGTTAAATTGTCCCTTAGTGTCCAGGGATGTACAGGTTAGGTGGATTGGCCGTGTTAAATTGTCCCTTAGTGTCCAGGGATGTACAGGTTAGGTGGATTGGCCGTGTTAAATTGTCCCTTAGTGTCCAGGGATGTACAGGTTAGGTGGATTGGCCGTGATAAATTGTCCCTTAGTGTCCAGTGATGTACAGGTTAGGTGGATTGGCCGTGTTCAACTGTCCCTTAGTGTCCAGGGATGTACATGTTAGGTGGATTGGCCGAGTTAAATTGTCCCTTAGTGTCCAGCGGTGTACAGGTTAGGTGGATTGACCGTGATAAATTGTCCCTTAGTGTCCAGGGATGTACATGTTAGGTGGATTGGCCATGTTAAATTGTCCCTTAGTGTCCAGGGATGTACAGGTTAGGTGGATTGGCCGTGATAAATTGTCCCTTAGTGTCCAGGGATGTGCAGGTTAGGTGAATTGGCCGTGATAAATTGTCCCTTAGTGTCCAGGGATGTACAGGTTAGGTGGATTGACCGTGTTAAATTGTCCCTTAGTGTCCAGGGATGTGCAGGTTAGGTGGATTGGCCGTGTTAAATTGTCCCTTAGTGTCCAAGGATGTACAGGTTAGGTGGATTGGCCGTGTTAAATTGTCCCTTAGTGTCCAGGGATGTACAGGTTAGGTGGATTGACTGTGATAAATTGTCCCTTAGTGTCCAGGGATGTACAGGTTAGGTGGATTGGCCGTGATAAATTGTCCCTTAGTGTCCAGTGATGTACAGGTTAGGTGGATTGGCCGTGTTAAACTGTCCCTTAGTGTCCAGGGATGTGCAGGTTAGGTGGATTGGCCGTGTTAAATTGTCCCTAAGTGTCCAGCGGTGTACAGGTTAGGTGGATTGACCGTGATAAATTGTCCCTTAGTGTCCAGGGATGTGCAGGTTAGGTGGATTGGCCGTGATAAATTGTCCCTTAGTGTCCAGGGATGTGCAGGTTAGGTGGATTGGCCGTGTTAAATTGTCCCTTAGTGTCCCGGGATGTACAGGTTAGGTGGATTGACCTTGTTAAATTGTCCCTTAGTGTCCAGGGATGTACAGGTTAGGTGGATTGGCCGTGTTAAATTGTCCCTTAGTGTCCAGGGATGTACAGGTTAGGTGGATTGACCGTGTTAAATTGTCTCTTAGTGTCCAGGGATGTGCAGGTTAGGTGGATTGGCCGTTATAAATTGTCCCTTAGTGTCCAGGGATGTACAGGTTAGGTGGATTGGCCGTGTTAAATTGTCCCTTAGTGTCAAGGGATGTACAGGTTAGGTGGATTGGCCGTGTTAAATTGTCCCGTAGTGTCCAGGGATGTACAGGTTAGGTGGATGGCCGTGATAAATTGTCCCTTAGTGTCCAGGGATGTACAGGTTAGGTGGATTGGCCGTGTTAAATTGTCTCTTAGTGTCCAGGGATGTACAGGTTAGGTGGATTGGCCGTGTTAAATTGTCCCTTAGTGTCCAGGGATGTACAGGTTAGGTGGATTGACCGTGTTAAATTGTCCCTTAGTGTCCAGGGATGTGCAGGTTAGGTGGATTGGCCGTGTTAAATTGTCCCTTAGTGTCCAGGGATGTACAGGTTAGGTGGATTGGCCGTGTTAAATTGTCCCTTAGTGTCCAGGGATGTACAGGTTAGGTGGATTGACTGTGATAAATTGTCCCTTAGTGTCCAGGGATGTACAGGTTAGGTGGATTGGCCGTGATCAATTGTCCCTTAGTGTCCAGGGATGTACAGGTTAGGTGGATTGACCGTGTTAAATTGTCCCTTAGTGTCCAGTGATGTGCAGGTTAGGTGGATTGGCCGTGTTAAACTGTCCCTTAGTGTCCAGGGATGTACATGTTAGGTGGATTGGCCGTGTTAAATTGTCCCTTAGTGTCCAGCGGTGTACAGGTTAGGTGGGTTGACCGTGATAAATTGTCCCTTAGTGCCCAGGGATGTACATGTTAGGTGGATTGGCCATGTTAAATTGTCCCTTAGTGTCCAGGGATGTACAGGTTAGGTGGATTGGCCGTGTTAAATTGTCCCTTAGTGTCCAGGGATGTACAGGTTAGGTGGATTGGCCGTGATAAATTGTCCCTTAGTGTCCAGGGATGTACAGGTTAGGTGGATTGACCGTGTTAAATTGTCCCTTAGTGTCCAGTGATGTACAGGTTAGGTGGATTGGCCGTGTTAAACTGTCCCTTAGTGTCCAGGGATGTACATGTTAGGTGGATTGGCCGTGTTAAATTGTCCCTTAGTGTCCAGCGGTGTACAGGTTAGGTGGATTGACCGTGATAAATTGTCCCTTAGTGCCCAGGGATGTACATGTTAGGTGGATTGGCCATGTTAAATTGTCCCTTAGTGTCCAGGGATGTACAGGTTAGGTGGATTGGCCGTGTTAAATTGTCCCTTAGTGTCCAGGGATGTACAGGTTAGGTGGATTGACCGTGTTAAATTGTCCCTTAGTGTCCAGGGATGTGCCGGTTAGGTGGATTGGCCGTGTTAAATTGTCCCTCAGTGTCCAGGGATGTACAGGTTAGGTGGATTGGCCGTGATAAATTGTCCCTTAGTGTCCAGGGATGTACAGGTTAGGTGGATTGACCGTGTTAAATTGTCCCTCAGTGTCCAGGGATGTACAGGTTAGGTGGATTGGCCGTGATAAATTGTCCCTTAGTGTCCAGGGATGTACAGGTTAGGTGGATTGACCGTGTTACATTGTCCCTCAGTGTCCAGGGATGTACAGGTTAGGTGGATTGGCCGTGATAAATTGTCCCTTAGTGTCCAGGGATGTGCAGGTTAGGTGGATTGGCCGTGATAAATTGTCCCTTAGTGTCCAGGGATGTGCAGGTTAGGTGGATAGGCCGTGATAAATTGTCCCTTAGTGTTCAGGGATGTGCAGGTTAGGTGGATAGGCCGTGATAAATTGTCCCTTAGTGTCCAGGGATGTACAGGTTAGGTGGATTGACTGTGATAAATTGTCCCTTAGTGTCCAGGGATGTACAGGTTAGGTGGATTGACTGTGATAAATTGTCCCTTAGTGTCCAGGAATGTGCAGGTTAGGTGGATTGGCCGTGATAAATTGTCCCTTAGTGTCCAGGGGTGTACAGGTTAGGTGGATTGACCGTGATAAATTGTCCCTTAGTGTCCAGGGATGTACAGGTTAGGTGGATTGGCCGTGATAAATTGTCCCTTAAGGTCCAGTAATGTGCAGGTTAGGTGGATTGGCCGTGTTAAATTGTCCCTTAGTGTCCAGGGATGTACAGGTTGGGTGGATTGGCCGTGATAAATTGTCCCTTAGTGTCCAGGGATGTGCAGGTTAGGTGAATTGGCCGTGTTAAATTGTCCCTTAGTGTCCAGGGATGTACAGGTTAGGTGGATTGGCCGTGATACATGGTCCCTTAGTGTCCAGGGATGTACAGGTTAGGTGGATTGGCCGTGTTAAATTGTCCCTTAGTGTCCAGGGATGTACAGGTTAGGTGGATTGGCCGTGATACATGGTCCCTTAGTGTCCAGGGATGTACAGGTTAGGTGGATTGGCCGTGTTAAATTGTCCCTTAGTGTCCAGGGATGTACAGGTTAGGTGGATTGGCCGTGTTAAATTGTCCCTTAGTGTCCAGGGATGTACAGGTTAGGTGGATTGACCGTTAAATTGTCCCTTAGTGTCCAGGGATGCGCAGGTTAGGTGGATTGGCCGTGTTAAATTGCCCCTTAGTGTCCAGGGATGTACAGGTTAGGTGGATTGGCCGTGTTAAATTGTCCCTTAGTGTCCAGGGATGTGCAGGTTAGGTGGATTGACCGTGTTAAATTGTCCCTTAGTGTCCAGGGATGTGCAGGTTAGGTGGATTGACCGTGTTAAATTGTCCCTTAGTGTCCAGGGATGTGCAGGTTAGGTGGATTGACCGTGTTAAATTGTCCCTTAGTGTCCAGGGATGTGCAGGTTAGGTGGATTGACTGTGTTAAGGTTAGGTGTGGTTACAGGGATAGGGCAGGGCAGTGGGCCTGGGTCGGGTGGTCTTTCAGAGGGTTGGTGCAGACTCGATGGGCTGAATGGCCTCCTTCTGCACTGCTGGGATTCTCTGGATTTACAGAACCATGCAGCGCAGAAAAGGCCCTTCAGCCCATCGAGTATGGAAGGCACCTGCCGATCCTAACCCCATTTGCCATACTTCCCCCATCGCCTTGAATGTTGTGACGGCCAAGTGCTCAGCCAGGAACTTTCTAAAGTATGTGAGGCAGCCCCCCCCCCCAGACAGAGCGTTCCAGACCCCCCCCCCCCCCAGACAGAGCGTTCCAGACCCGCCTCCCCCCCTCCCAGACAGAGCATTCCAGACCCGCCTCCCCCCCTCCCAGACAGAGCGTTCCAGACCCTCCTCCCCCCCCAGACAGCGCGTTCCAGACCCGCCTCCCCCCCCCTCAGACAGAGCGTTCCAGACCCGCCTCCCCCCCCCTCAGACAGAGCGTTCCAGACCCTCTCCCCCCCCAGACAGAGCGTTCCAGACCCTCCCCCCCCCTCAGACAGAGCGTTCCAGACCCTCTCCCCCCCCAGACAGAGCGTTCCAGACCCTCCCCCCCCCTCCCAGACAGAGCGTTCCAGACCCGCCTCCCCCCCCCCTCAGACAGAGCGTTCCAGACCCGCCTCCCCCCCCCTCCCAGACAGAGCGTTCCAGACCCGCCTCCCCCCCTCCCAGACAGAGCGTTCCAGACCCTCTCCCCCCCTCCCAGACAGAGCGTTCCAGACCCTCCCCCCCCCCTCCCAGACAGAGCGTTCCAGACCCTCCCCCCCCCCAGACAGAGCGTTCCAGACCCTCTCCCCCCTCAGACAGAGCGTTCCAGACCCTCCTCCCCCACCCCTCCCAGACAGAGCGTTCCAGACCCGCCTCCCCCCCCAGACAGAGCGTTCCAGACCCACCCCCCTCCCAGACAGAGCGTTCCAGACCCACCCCCCCTCCCAGACAGAGCGTTCCAGACCCGCCTCCCCCCCTCCCAGACAGAGCGTTCCAGACCCTCTCCCCCCCTCCCAGGCAGAGCGTTCCAGACCCACCCCCCCTCCCAGACAGAGCGTTCCAGACCCTCCCCCCCTCCCAGACAGAGCGTTCCAGACCCTCCCCCCCCTCCCAGACAGAGCGTTCCAGACCCTCTCCCCCCCCTCCCAGACAGAGCGTTCCAGACCCTCTCCCCCCCCTCCCAGACAGAGCGTTCCAGACCCGCCTCCCCCCCCCCTCAGACAGAGCGTTCCAGACCCTCTCCCCCCCTCCCAGACAGAGCATTCCAGACCCGCCTCCCCCCCTCCCAGACAGAGTGTTCCAGACCCGCCTGCCCCCCCCTCCCAGACAGAGCATTCCAGACCCGCCTCCCCCCCTCCCAGACAGAGCGTTCCAGACCCTCCCCCCCTCCCAGACAGAGCGTTCCAGACCCTCTCCCCCCCTCCCAGACAGAGCGTTCCAGACCCTCCTCCTCCCCCCCCCGCCCGACAGAGCGTTCCAGACCCTCCTCCTCCCCCCCCCTCCCAGACAGAGCGTTCCAGACCCTCCCCCCCCCTCCCAGACAGAGCGTTCCAGACCCTCTCCCCCCCCCTCCCAGGCAGAGCGTTCCAGACCCTCTCCCCCCCTCCCAGGCAGAGCGTTCCAGACCCACCCCCCCTCCCAGACAGAGCGTTCCAGACCCTCCCCCCCCTCCCAGACAGAGCGTTCCAGACCCTCTCCCCCCCCCCCAGACAGAGCGTTCCAGACCCTCTCCCCCCCTCCCAGACAGAGCGTTCCAGACCCACCCCCCCTCCCAGACAGAGCGTTCCAGACCCTCACCCCCCCCCTCCCAGGCAGAGCGTTCCAGATCCTCTCCCCCCCTCCCAGACAGAGCGTTCCAGACCCTCCCCCCCCCTCAGACAGAGCGTTCCAGACCCTCTCCCCCCCCCTCCCAGACAGAGCGTTCCAGACCCGCCTCTCCCCCCTCCCAGACAGAGCGTTCCAGACCCTCTCCCCCCCCCCCCTCCTAGACAGAGCGTTCCAGACCCTCCCCCCCCTCCCAGACAGAGCGTTCCAGACCCTCCCCCCCCCTCCCAGACAGAGCGTTCCAGACCCTCTCCCCCCTCCCAGACAGAGCGTTCCAGACCCTCCCCCCCCCCCAGACAGAGCGTTCCAGACCCTCTCTCCCCCCCCCCAGACAGAGCGTTCCAGACCCTCTCCCCCCTCGCAGACAGAGCGTTCCAGACCCTCTCCCCCCCTCCCAGACAGAGCGTTCCAGACCCTCTCCCCCCCTCCCAGACAGAGCGTTCCAGACCCTCTCCCCCCTCCCAGACAGAGCGTTCCAGACCCTCCCCCCCCTCCCAGACAGAGCGTTCCAGACCCTCTCCCCCCCCCCTCCCAGACAGAGCGTTCCAGACCCTCTCCCCCCCTCCCAGACAGAGCGTTCCAGACCCGCCTCTCCCCCCCTCCCAGACAGAGCGTTCCAGACCCTCTCCCCCCCCCCTCCCAGACAGAGCGTTCCAGACCCTCCCCCCCCCCAGACAGAGCGTTCCAGACCCGCCTCCCCCCCCTCCCAGACAGAGCGTTCCAGACCCTCTCCCCCCTCCCTCCCAGACAGAGCGTTCCAGACCCTCTCCCCCCCTCCCAGACAGAGCGTTCCAGACCCTCCCCCCCCCCCAGACAGAGCGTTCCAGACCCACTTCCCCCCCCCTCCCAGACAGAGCGTTCCAGACCCTCTCCCCCCTCCCAGACAGAGCGTTCCAGACCCTCCCCCCCCCAGACAGAGCGTTCCAGACCCGCCTCCCCCCTCCCAGACAGAGCGTTCCAGACCCTCTCCCCCCCTCCCAGACAGAGCGTTCCAGACCCTCCCCCCCCCCCCCAGACAGAGCGTTCCAGACCCACTTCCCCCCCCCCTCCCAGACAGAGCGTTCCAGACCCTCTCCCCCCCTCCCAGACAGAGCGTTCCAGACCCTCCCCCCCCCCAGACAGAGCGTTCCAGACCCGCCTCCCCCCCTCCCAGACAGAGCGTTCCAGACCCTCTCCCCCCCTCCCAGACAGAGCGTTCCAGACCCTCTCCCCCCCTCCCAGACAGAGCGTTCCAGACCCTCCCCCCCCCCCAGACAGAGCGTTCCAGACCCTCCTCCCCCCTCCCAGAGAGAGCGTTCCAGACCCGCCTCTCCCCCTCCCAGACAGAGCGTTCCAGACCCTCCCCCCCCCCAGACAGAGCGTTCCAGACCCTCTCCCCCCTCCCAGACAGAGCGTTCCAGACCCTCTCCCCCCCCCTCCCAGACAGAGCGTTCCAGACCCCCCCCCAGACAGAGCGTTCCAGACCCCCTCCCCCCCCACTCCCAGACAGAGCGTTCCAGACCCTCTCCCCCCCCTCCCAGACAGAGCGTTCCAGACCCGCCTCTCCCCCCTCCCAGACTGAGCGTTCCAGACCCCCTCCCCCCCTCCCAGGCAGAGCGTTCCAGACCCGCCTCCCCCCCTCCCAGACAGAGCGTTCCAGACCCCCCCCCCAGACAGAGCGTTCCAGACCCGCCTCTCCCCCCCCTCCCAGACAGAGCGTTCCAGACCCTCTCCCCCCCCTCCCAGACAGAGCGTTCCAGACCCCCTCCCCCCCTCCCAGCCAGAGCGTTCCAGACCCGCCTCCCCCCCTCCCAGACAGAGCGTTCCAGACCCCCCCCCAGACAGAGCGTTCCAGACACTCTCCCCCCCCTCCCAGCTAGAGCGTTCCAGACCCGCCTCTCCCCTCCCTCCCAGACAGAGCGTTCCAGACCCTCTCCCCCCCCCCCCTCCCAGACAGAGCATTCCAGACCCTCTCCCCCCCCCTCCCAGACAGAGCGTTCCAGACCCGCCTCCCCCCCTCCCAGACAGAGCGTTCCAGACCCGCCTCCCCCCCCCCTCCCAGACAGAGCGTTCCAGACCCTCTCCCCCCCTCCCAGACAGAGCGTTCCAGACCCTCTCCCCCCCCTCCCAGACAGAGCGTTCCAGACCCTCACCACCCTCTGTGGAAAACAACTTTTCCTCAAATCCCCCCTGAACCTCCCACCCCTAACCTTGAACTTGTGTCCCCCTCGGTACTGACCCTTCAACTGAGGGGACCAGCTGCTCCCTATCCTCCCTGTCCGTGCCCCTCAGAATCTTGTCCACCTCGATCAGGTCGCCCCTCAGTCCTCTCTGTTCCAGAGAAAACAACCCAAACCCCAACCTCTCTTCATAACTGAAATGTTACATCCCAGCAACATCCTGGTGAATCCCCTCTGCCCCCCTCCAGCGCAATCACATCCTTCCTGTAATGTGGCGACGAGGACTGCACTCAGTGCTCCCGCTGTGGCCTCACCAAGCTTCTATACAACTCCACCATGACCCCCTGCTGTTGTAATCTCTGCCTCGATTGATAAAAGCGAGTGTCCGATGTGCCTTTTTCACCCCCCTATTAACCTGCCCTTCTGCCTTCAGAGATCTGTGGACAAACTCGCCAAGGTCCCTCTGTTCCTGGGAACTTCCCAGTGTCAGGCCGCTCATTGAATATTTCCTTGTCGTGTTACTCCTTCCAGAGTGATCACCGCGCACGTTTCAGGGTTAAATTCCATCTGCCACTTACCCGCCCATTTAACCATCCCGTCTACATCTTCCTGTAACAAGGCTCTCAGCCTCACTGTTAACCACCCGGACAATCTTTGTGTCACCCACAACCTTACTGATCCGACCCCCACATCGTCATCTCTGTCGTTTATATAAATAATGGCTAATCGGGGCCCAGCTCAGGTCCCTGAGATACGCCCCTGGACAGTGGCTTCCAGACACTAAAGATTCCACAGGACAATGCCTTGGCGAATCAGAGTCAAGCCGCCTGGTTTATATGTTCAGACAATGCTTGGCGGTTAACTGTCAGTCACCATCAACTGGTGCATTCTCCATGGCAACGCCTCTACCAATCGGAGTCCACTTGCCAACCAATCAACACCATCTTCTCATCCAGTAGAAAGTTGTTGGGCGGGATTCTCTTGGGCAACGGGCTGTGGAGTCCGAGTTCCCGACCAAATGGGGGCCGGCACCGCTTTGGCGACGCGGCGAGCTCAGAGAGCAGGCCGCGCGCCACATCGACGGCCCCGGGCCCGCCCCCGGCCGGCCGGGTTCCCGACAGCGTCGGTCGCGTGTGGTCTCGCCCGTCGGGAACTCAGCGTGGCGGCTCTACGCTGCCGCCCTGCTGGCCGGGCCCCAGCCAAATGGGGAGTCGGTGGCCGGTAAACGCCACTGTTCCCACCCCGGCCTCTGCACATAGCCCCAGAATGGGAGAATCCAGACCCCGGTTTCCCCTGACATTGGTATTCTTGCGCAATGTCCTGATGAGTGAAAGTTGAAAAGCTTTGACAAAATGTCAGAAATACTCATGTTGTGTACGACCGAAAGGCTACCGATATTTATCCTTTAATCAGCATCACACAAAACTGACTTTCTGGGCTATTCCCACATTGCTCTTTATGGGAGCTTGCTGTGCACAAATTAGCTGCCGCATTTCCTGAAGTGCAGCAGTCAGCACATTGCACCAAGTAGCTCATTGGTCATCAAGCACTTCTGAGGGGCTCGCAGGAGTGAGAGGTGCTAGAGGAATGTACATCCTACTTGCAGGGAGCAGCTGACAGGAGATCGCACCTCGATGGACAGTTAGCAAGTTTGGAGTCTCCGTCCGAATCTCCGCCCTGAGCCCCAGCTCCTGGATCCTCCGGGTTGTCCACATTTCGGGGACTGCTGCGCTGAACATCCGGCCTCTGACCCTGTGTCTTTCTCTCTCTCTCTCCCGGCGATCTGTGACAAACCGTGCCAAAATGGCGGCTCCTGCTCCTAGCCAAACAGGTGCGCCTGTCGCTCTGGCTGGGCTGGGAGGTCGTGTTCGATAGGTAAACCAAGTAGAGAATAGCGTGGGCAAATGTGAAATTGTCCATTTTGGCAGGAAGAATGAGAAAGAAGCTGATTATCGAGATGGTGAGAGTTTGCAGAGTTCTGAGATGCAGAGGGATCTGGGGGTCACGGGGCATGAATCACAAAAAGCTGGCGCACAGGAACAGCAAGTACTTACAGCCGGCAGCAATGCAGAGTTGATCTTATTGAATGACAGGGTAGGCTTGAGGAGTCGAATGGTGTCCTCCTGCTCCTAATCCGTATCTTCAATGCTCGAGCAGCACCAATGAGCCGGAGGGTTGGAGGAGATAGGGAGGCGTGGGGAGGAACAGGGAGGCATTTGAAAACCTGGATGGGAATTTTTTTAATCGCGGAGCTGTTTGACCGGGAGCCGATGGGTCAGCGAGCGCGGGGTGGAGGTGATTGGGGAGCGGGGTGTGCAGGGATTGGACACGGGAACAGCAGAGGTTTCCGTGACCTTGGGTTTACGGGGCTGGAGGGAGAGTAGCCGGAGCGTGTTGGAATGGTCAGGCTCGAGGTAACGAGGGTTTCAACAGCAGATGAACTGAGGCAGGGGTGAAGTCAGGCGATGATACGAAGGTGCAGGTAGGTGTTCTCCATGATGTAACTTGGCATTGTGTCCACTGATCAGAGACACAATCTACTCACCTCCATTTGTCACAATGTGTTCTCTCTCTCTCTGCGCTCTCTCTGTTTCTCGTTCCCCTTTCTGCTCTGATATCCAGATGTTGATGAATGCCGTACACGTGCCCTGCTGTGCAGCCAACGATGTGTCAATACCCTCGGCAGCTACAGATGCCAATGCCTCCCAGGATACACGCTGATGGGCAACGGGAGGTCCTGCAAGAGATCGCTGGCCGCCATTCCGAGGCCCACGGCACCCCCGCCACCACTCCCGCCAGGTCAGCACGGTCCGCACAGCAGAGGCAGGGCAACGCCGGAAATCAGGAATGTCCCGTCAAACACACCGCACTTTGGGAAGGAGAGGGTGTGGCGGGAGATTTATCCCGGACGGGGACCGGGGCTGAGGGAGCTCCTCCACTGGGAGAAGTTGGGATTGTCCAGGAGGTCAAGGGGATTTAATCCCAGGCATCCACAATCGCGGAGGGGGCGGCCGGCCTCCTGTCCAAGGCCTTGTCCACCTCAACGGAAAATTACTGCGAGGTGCAGGTGGGCAGGAACCTTGGGGCTGGGTCAGGCGGGTTTCCTGATCGACAATGGAGAGAGGGTCAAGGGTTATGAGGGACGGGCAGGAAAGTGAAGCCAAGGCCACAGCGGATCGGCCATGTCCTTGGCGAGCAGGTCGAGCGGGCCTGAGCCTGCCACAGCAGGCCCGAGGCTGCCGAATGGGCCCCAGGCTGGCGAGCGGGCCCGAGGCTGCTGAGCAGGCCCCAGGTTGCCAAGCGAGCCCCAGGCTGCCGAGCAGGCCCGAGGCTGGGCCCGAGGTTGCCGAGCAGGCCCCAGGCTGCCGAGCAGGCCCCAGGTTGGGCCCCAGGCTAGCCCCAAGGCTGCTGAGCGGGCCTGAGTCTGCCGAGCAGGCCCGAGTTGGCCGAGCAGGCCCGAGGCTGCCGAGCAGGCCCGAGGCTGGGCCCGAGGTTGCCGAGCAGGCCCCAGGCTGCCGAGCAGGCCCCAGGTTGGGCCCCAGGCTAGCCCCAAGGCTGCTGAGCGGGCCTGAGTCTGCCAAGCAGACCTGAGTCTGCCGAGCAGGCCCGAGTTGGCCGAGCAGGCCCGAGGCTGCTGAGCGGGCCTGAGTCTGCCGAGCAGGCCTGAGTCTGCCGAGCAGGCCCCAGGCTGCCGAGCAGGCCCAAGGCTGCAGAGCAGGCCCCAGGTTGGGCCCCAGGCTAGCCCCAAGGCTGCTGAGCGGGCCTGAGTCTGCCGAGCAGGCCCGAGGCTGCCGAGCAGGCCCGAGTTGGCCGAGCAGGCCCGAGTTGGCCGAGCAGGCCTGAGTCTGCCGAGCAGGCCCCAGGCTGCCGAGCAGGCCCAAGGCTGCAGAGCAGGCCCCAGGTTGGGCCCCAGGCTAGCCCCAAGGCTGCTGAGCGGGCCTGAGTCTGCCGAGCAGGCCCGAGTTGGCCGAGCAGGCCCGAGTTGGCCGAGCAGGCCTGAGTCTGCCGAGCGGGCCCCAGGTTGGCGAGCGGGCCCCAGGTTGCCGAACGGGATGGAGCGGGATGGGGGATCGGGACCGGGCTGGTGGGGGGGGTGCGATGTTGGGTGGGGGGGTGGGGGGAGGGGCGCCAGTGCACCGTACGTCAGCGGCTTCTCATTATGACCCCTGGTCCGCGCTGTGAGATTCCATTCACGTACCGGGAGTGATGATGGAGAGAATCTGACATCAGCATCGCCTGGCAACCCGGGGAGACCTTTCCCCTGCATTGAGATAGCGCCTGTCACACATTCCCCCAACACCCCCCTCGCAAGGCTTCTCACGAGGAGCGAACGTCAAAGAGCGACCACACGCCGGGCCAGAGAATGGCCAAAGCTTTGGCCAGTGAGGTGGAGTTGAAGGAGTGACGCGAGTGAGGGGGGGAGGGGGGGAGGGGGAATTGGAGGGGTTTGAGTGGGGGCGGGGGGGAGGAATTCCGGAGCTCGGGGACACGCTGGGCAGCTGAGGGCTTCGCCGCCGGGGGGGGGAGAGATTGAAAGCAGGATGCTGGCGAGGGGGACAGACATCGCGGAGGGTGGTTCAGTGAGGGGGGCGAGGGTTATGGAGGGTGGGGTTAGAGTTCACAGACATCGCGGAGGGTGGTTCAGTGAGGGGAGGGCGAGGGTTATGGAGGGTGGGGTTAGAGTTCACAGACATCGCGGAGGGTGGTTCAGTGAGGGGGGCGAGGGTTATGGAGGGTGGGGTTAGAGTTCACAGATATCACGGAGGGTGGTTCAGTGAGGGGAGGGCGAGGGTTATGGAGGGTGGGGTTAGAGGGGGACAGATATCACGGAGGGTGGTTTATTGAGGAGGCGAGGGTTATGGAGGGTGGGGTTAGAGGGGGACAGATATCACGGAGGGTGGTTTATTGAGGAGGCGAGGGTTATGGAGGGTGGGGTTAGAGGGGGACAGATATCACGGAGGGTGGTTTATTGAGGAGGCGAGGGTTATGGAGGGTGGGGTTAGAGGGGGACAGATATCACGGAGGGTGGGTTAGTGAGAGGAGTCGAGGGTTATGGAGGGTGGGGTTAGAGTT